>NW_027458601.1:0-66661 GCF_050624435.1 Tenrec ecaudatus | reverse complement strand
TCATTCAGTTTCTGATCTTTTCAACTCCTTGCAATGTCATTAAGAGTTATTGCCATGCTGCATATCAATTGCATGTGCTGCTGCGTGCCACTTGGTCATGAGCAATCATCATCTTTCTTTTTTTTCCTTCTTCAGTTGTCTGTTGATTGGCATCCAATTCGGCTCCAACTCTTCTCTACTGCAAGTATCAGCGTGGTGACCATTCTTTTAAAAATGCCCCAAGGGCCCTGTGAATTGGATAAATAGCTTGGCCTATATACCCAGGAATTATGCGTTGGGCTGCTAACCCCAAGGTGAGCAGTTCCAACCCACCAGCTATTCCATGGAGCAAAGAGAGGCTGTCTGCTGTCGTAAGAATTTAGTTTTGTAAACCTATAGCAGCAATTCTACTGTGCCTTGTAGGGTTGCTAATGAGGAAGAATCAACTAGGGTTTTGTTTGTTTTTATCCATCTAGGAGAGAGCTTTGATGGGGGAGATATTAAGTGCTTGGCTGCTAACCCAAAGGTCAGTAGTTTGAAGCCGTCTTCCACACACTGTGGGATAAAGGCATGGCTGTCTACTTCCCAATAGAAGCCTTGAAAACATCATGGGACCATTCAGCTTTGTTTGATAGGGTCATGAGGAATGAAAGTCAACTCAGTGATTGCGCTTCTTTGGTTGTACGCCCAGGAGGGGTTCACTAGGTCCTAGGGTCCATTCAATGGGCTTTCACTAAGCTCTGCCAGATTGCTGTGCAGCTAACCTGCGTCATTAGCAGTGTTTCTCTGCTTTCCCCGGATCTCCAATGACACTTGGTATGTTTGTCTTTCTAACTGTTGCCCGTTTGATGGTTTTAAAAGGTCAAGCACAATAAACTCATCTATCCCAGGCACTTTATGGTTCTGTAGCAGATTCTTAGGGTTGCCATGCCACATTCCTTTGACCCATCTCTGACACCATCTCACTGCCTTCCAGTCAATACCGACTCATAGTGATACTGTGGGGCAGTGTACAATTGCCCCCTGCGAGTTTCAAACACTACAACTCTTTATTGGAGTAGAAAACCCCATCTTTCTTCCTTGGAGCTAGTAGTTTTGAACTGCTGACCTTGAAGTTAGCAAACCAATTTGTAACCACTGCACTTCCAGGGCTCCTCCTGATATCCATCATAGCAGTGACGAACGGCTCTATGTAAGTGCAGGCTCCTGCTGAAATGGTGTCTTATCACAACTGTGCAGCACGCAGCTCTCCATGTCCTTCTGCCTCGAAGCCTTTTCAAAGGCATGGAAAGCCAAACCCAGGAAGGTAGGAGAGGTCACCTTACTAGGAGGAATGCTCAACACCACTACAGGCGAAGAAGAGCCCAGCCTCCTGTTTCTGGTAGACAATTCTAGGACAGAACCCATGTTGCTCAGAAGTCCTGGGGGAATCAAGCCCCTGTATCCTAAATTAAAAGCCTCAACACCCCGTTCCCATTGTGATTGCTTCTCCCCCTAACTCAGTCTTGCGTCTGCTTTCCTATTCCCACTCCCTGCCATCAGATCTCAAATAGACTCCCTGCACCCAGGCCTGAGGAATAAGCTCGGCATGCAAGGGCACTCAATCCAAGACACACACATTACTCTGAATCTCCAAAACAACCCTGTGGGCTACGTGTGTAATCCCCAGTTCACAGATGAGAAATGGATTGAAAAACAGTGACACACCCAAGATCACACAGGCCAGGGTTCAAGTCTGTGTCTATCAGTTATTCTTTTATTCAAGTATGCCAGAGAAGACTGGGTCTTAACACTTGAGCAATCTTCTTGGAAGAATAAGGCAAACTACAGAAAACACAAAATGAATATCGCTTTTGTTCGTTTATCCATTTGCAAAAGACATAATTCCTATAGTGCTAAGAATAGTATTCAAAGTATCTATTACTACCCCCTCAAAGCTTACATACTAGTCACCAAACTCAAACAAATACAATGCTATCAAGTTGATTACAACTTATAGCAACCCCATATAGGGCTTCTAAGACTGTAAATCTTTACAGAAGCAGAGAGCTTCACTTTTCTCCCCCTGAGTGACTGGTGCATTTGAACTACTGACCTTGTGGTTAGCAGCCCATTGCTAAATGATTAGTTCCATAATCATTACGCTTACTTAACTCTACATTCTTTTAATTATTTCTCTATCAGTCCAAATTGCATCTGGCTACATGGGAAAAAACAAACCGACACTAGTGGTCTAATCACAAAAGCTTCATTTTTCTTATATTAACACCAAAAATACCAAACCAGTTGCCACTGAATTGATTCTGATTTACAGTTACCCCATATGATTCAGGGTAGAACTGTGCCCCATGAGGTTTTCAAGGGCTGAATTTTTAAATGTAGATTGCCAGGTTTTTCTTCCAAGGCATCTTTGTCTTAGCAGTGAATTGTGTTAACCCTTTGCACCACACAGGGGTTTGTCTTATACAATAGTAAGTCTTGAAATAGGTAGCCTAGGTCTGGCGTATTTGCTCAGGGACTCATCTTGGATATAGGAGAATGCATGCTTTTTGGTCTGCCAAACTCATGTAACCTATGTGACTCTCTCATCTTTCAATATTCTGACTAGGGAGCATGACAGCAGAAGAGCCAAGGACAAAAATGAAATGGGTTATGCCAGACAAGTGTTTTGCCTTAAACAACAACAAAAACTTTCTTGGGAGTCCTACTCAGTATCTTTCACCTACACATATTTGGCCCAAACTGGGTCAAATGCTTATGCATAGCTGCAAGGGAGCCTAGGAGGGAGCGATTTAAGTAGGTACATTATCACCCTAAACAAAATTGAGCTTCTATTAGTAGTAAGAATGAGAAAAATGGATACTGTTTAGGCATATAGCAGGGTTGGGTAGAATTCTATTTTGTGTCTTAATTTACATTTTGAATGAACTCAGAAAAAGTCATAGAGAGTAGAACAAAGGGATGGATGCGCATCCAACCACCTCAACTACTCATTTCTTTTCATGCTCTCCCTCTAGCTTCCCTGAATAGTTCTTGGTTACACATTGGGCTCCTAATTGCACGGTCGGTATTTTGAAATCACCGGCTGCCCTTCGGGAGAAAGATGGGACTCTACTCTGTAAAGAGGTACAGTCTCAGAACCTCACAGGTACAATTTTACCCATGTCCTGTAGGGTCGATATGAGTTAGCATTGATTCAATGGCAGTGAGCTTGGTTTGGATAGATATGTGGAATCTTAGGATGGAATAGTTTGAATACACAGAAAAAAATTTAGTGGAATCATAACCCTCTACATAATTACCCTCTAAAGCCACAAAGATCAACTGTGTCCAGCATGGTGACAGTTTAGCATATGCCATGGGCACATTGCTCATATCCCAGTGTTGTTAATCAACAAAAACTCACGCACTGCCACTTATAGTGACCCTATGCACAATAGAATAAAAGCCTTTCTAGTCCTGTGACATCCTCACAATGGTCATATTTTAGCCTATTGTTACAGCCACTGTGTTGATCCATCTCATTCAGGGCTTACCTGTTTTTTGACGATGCTCTACCAAGTATTTTGTCCTTTTCTAGGGACTAATTTCTCCTGATACCATGTTCAAAGTATATGAAATGGAGTTTTACCATCCTCACTTCTAAAATACATTCTAGCTGTACTTCTTCCGGGATAGACCTCTTTGTTCTTCTGGGCATTCATGGTATATTCAATATTATTTGCAACATCATATTTTAAAGGCATCATATTTTCTTCAGTCTTCCTTATTTATGGTCCATCTTTCACATGCATATGTCAAACATTACCATCAAGTCTATTCTTATTCATAGTGACCATATAGGGTTTCCAAGGCTGTAAATCTTTACAGGGTCAAATAGCTTCCTCTTTCTTCTGTGGAGCAGCAAGTGGGTTGAACCACCAACCTTGCTGTTAGTCATTCAACCCATACCAGACACTGAAATTAAGACTCCTTTCACATGCATCTAAGGTGATTAAAAATATCAAGGCTAAAAGCAGGCATAATTTGCTAATCCCCAGAGTAAAACATTTGCTCTTTCACATTTTAAAGAGGTCTTTTACAACAGATTTTTCCAACGAAATACGGTGATTTATTGACTGCTGCTTCTGTGAGTATTGATTGTGGGTCCAAGTAAAATAGAGTTTAGCTACATTTCTCTATTTGTAATGATGTTGTGTGTTTATATTTGTCAAGTTGAGAAGACATTTGCATTCTTAGTGTTGAAGACTAATTCATACTGAAGGTGTACTATATGAGCTTTATCAGTAAGTACTTCAAGGCCTATTGACTTTCAGCCAGCAAGATTGGGTCATCTGCATAATACAGGTTGTTAATGATTCTTCCTCCAAACCAGATGCCTCAACTTCTTCATACAGAGCAGCTTCTCAGATTATTTGAATAAGTATAGTGTGATAGATAGGTAGGTTTATAGTGCCAACCTGGCCAATAAGAATATGTGGGATTAATAAGTTCGCAGTTTGATTCGTGGGCAAAGAGATAAATGGCTCAGCAAGCCACACCTCTCTCTCAGTTGCTCTCTGGTGATCAGACCAGTGTGTGGCTGCCTTACCTAGTTCTGCAGTTTGCTGCCTGACTGTACTGCCATATTTACTGTTGCATGGAAGTGAGTTAAACAGTCCTTTGTACTGCTATGTGGACTAATTAGCTGTTATATTCCTTCGTGTTCTATCTATCTATCAAATCATAAATGTCCTGGCTTTGTTTCTCTAGAGAACCCTGTCTAACACATATGGTGAAAGGATATAACCACAACACACACTCTCCTGATTTTAAACCACGCACTATCCACTTGTTCTATTCGAACCACTTCCTGTTGGTTTGTGTACAGGTACCACAGGAGCACAATTAAATGTACGGGAATTCCCATTGTTCTCATATGTATTCATATGCTACCCAAAGTTTGTTATGATACACAGTAAAATCCTCTGCATAGTCAATAGTACCTAAGTAAGCATTTTCCTTGTATCCTCTGTTTTCAGCCAAGGTCCATCTGAAACCAGCATTGATATACCTTGCCTCATGCCCTCTTTTAATACAGCCTGGATTTCTGGCAGCTTCCTGTTGACATATTGCTATAACTACTTTTAAAGGTATCGTCAATAAAAATGTACTTGCATGTCATATTAATGTTATTTTAAATTAATTTGCAGATTTTGTTGCGTCATATTTCTTTAGAATGGACACAAATATTAATCACTTCCAGTTGGTTGGCCAGATAGCTATCTTCCAAATTTCTTGACATGGACTATCACTGCATGAGCGTGTTGAAATATTTCCATTCCTATCCCTTCCTTGCTTTTCACTAATGCTTACATTGCAGCTTCAACTTCCTCTTGGCCTTTTGAACTAGTAGAACCTCAACTAATTCTTGGGAACAGAGACTCTGTACACTCTGTCCATATTCTTTGGATTCTCCTTACATCATTCAATAGTTTGATAAATTATCCTTGAACATTGTAATCCGAGACTTGGATTTTTTCTTCTGTTCTTTCAATTTATGATATGCTGACTGTACTCATTCCTTTTGCTTTCCTAATTCCAGGTCTTTACACGTTACAATATAATTCTTTACTTTATCTTCTCAAGCTGGCCTTTCAAATTTTTCTGTTCAACTCTTTTATTTCATCATTTCTTCCATTTGCTTTAACTGCTTTAGGTTCAAGAGCAAGTTTCCCAGTCTCCTCTGATATCCACTGTAGTATTTTCTTTCTTTCCTGTATTATTAATGATCTTTTTGAGGAGCCCCCAATAAAATGATTTATGATAAATAAATAAATAGCCACAGGTGACATGACAAAAAAAAAAAAAGATTGATGACCTTTATGCTATTTCACAAGTCTTCTGGTAGCTGATCATTAATGTTCAATATGTCCGAACCATTCTTGAGATAGGCTCTAAATTCAGGTGAGATATTGTGATAGTAAGGTTTCGTGTCAATTTAGCTTGACCAGGATCTTCAGAAGGTGCAGCTCACACTCTCCTTGGGGGTATGACCTATTTCATAGCTATAAGTAGACTGTGGAGAATGGGCTCACTCTTTTTCTTCCTGATGAAAAGACCCTGGACCCTACGTCTGGCTTCTTGGGATGGCAATCACCATGAGACCTGCTGACCCTAAGAGCTGTCTGTGGCCTGCCAACTGCCTGTTGACATTGGATTCTCCCAACTCTGCTTCCACCAACCTGTGGTTTTCCTGTTTCTTGGGCTATTCCTCCAAACAGCTTCAGGAGTCTGGAAGGGCCTCTAGTTTGCATCTGATTTATGGGCTGGAGTTGGACTGGGGTTTCTTGTTGTGTGGACTTCTTAATGTAAAATTCTTTATTGATATAAATTTCCTTCATCTACATGTATCAGTATCACTGGTTTGTTTCTCTAGAAACCCCAACCGACCACAGATATAATATAGACTGTATTTGGGCTCTTTTGCATTCCTATTTTAATTTTCTTCAGGTTTGATTTGAACTTGCATATTGGAAATTGATAGTCTTTTACATAGTTGGCCCCCGGTCTTGTTTTGTCTCAATGATATTGAGTTTCTCTATCATGTCTTCCCACAGATTTAATCAATTCCATTCCTGTGTTTTCCACATGTATATATGCCGCTCCTGTTGTTGAATAAAGGTGTTTGCAATGAGGAAGTTATTGCTCTTGCAGAATTCTTTCATGCAGTCTTCAGCTTCTTTTCGATCCCCAAAGCCACAGTTTCTAATTACTCTTCCTTCCTTTTTGTTTCCATGTGTGCATTCCAATTGTCAGCAATTATTAATGCATTTTCAGTACATGTGTGGTCAATTTCAGACTAAAGAAGTTGGTACAATTGTTCATTGGCTTTAGTGGTTTGTGAGAAAATTTGAATAATGGTTCTATTAACCGGCCTTCCTTGTGTATGAAGATAAATATTATTCTGTCACAGGCAGCATTGCACTTCAAGATAGATCTAAAAATGCTCTTTTTGAGGATGAAAGAGACATTCTTTTGAATTTGTCATTGTCAGCATAGTCATTCTTATCATTTTAAGATTCAAAGGGACTATTTCAACTCACCAATGCCTAGGATATTGATCTTTATAGGTCAGATTCCGTTTTTTTATGATTTCCAATTTTCCTAGATTCTTATTTTGCACATTTCATGTTCTGATTATTAATGAATGGTTGCACTGATTTTTCTCATTTTGAATTATAATCCATTAGCAAATGAAGGTGCCAGAAGAAGCTTTAGTACACTTTGTTGCTAGATGCCTTCAAGTCAGTTCTGTCTCATAATAATGCCTACACAACAGAATGAAACATTGCCTGGTCCTGCCCCATACTCAAAAATTTTGTTATGTTTGAGTCCATTGTTGTAGGAATTGTCTCGATCCATTTGATCGGGTGTCTTCCTCTTTTTGCAACCCCTCCACTGTAATGTGTATGATGTCCTCCAGGGACTGGTCTGTCCTGATAACATCTGCAAAGTACATGAGATGAAGTCTCGCCATCCTATCTGCCAAGGAACATTTAGCTGCACTTCTTCTCAGACAGATTTGTTTGTTCTTCTCTCCACCCATGGTACTTTCAGTATTTTTTTGTCAGTACCTTAATTCAAATGCACCAGTTCTCCTTCAGTCGTTCTCATTCAATGTTCAAATTTCACATGCATAAGGTGTGGCGGAAAATGCCATGCCTTGGGCCAGGCGCAACTTAATCCTAAGTGAAATTCTTGATCTTCAGTACTTTAAAGTGGTTATGTGCAGTAGATTTGCCTAATGCAATATGTTATTTGGTTTTTTTGATTGTTGTTTCCATGAGCATTAGCTGTGAATCTAAGCAAGACGAAATCCTTGATAACTTCAATATTTTCTCCATTTATTATGATGTTATCTACAGCTCCTGTTGTGAGGTTTTGAGTTATCATTAAGGTGGACTCTACTTTGAGGAAGCTCTCTTTCTCGGTGATATTTTGATTGTTTTGCAATCTGAGGGGCTCATTTTCTGGCATTATATCAGACAATATTTTACTGTTATGCATAAAGTTTTCAATGGTGAATCCCTCAGAAGTGGACTGATTGTTTTGTCGTCCTGTCAGTTCTTAGTCTGGAAGCTGTGTTGAAATCTGTTCACCGTGGGTGATCCTGCCTGGTATTTGAAGTACTAGTGGACTAACTCCCAGCATCACAGCAAAGCACAAGCTACCACAGTGCAGCAAATTGACAGATGGGGCACGGGAGGGGAGTTGTCATTGTTAGACACTGTTAATTTGGCTCTAACTCATAGCACCCACAGCCTGTTTCCTCACAGTGAATGTTGGAGACCATTTTTGCAGCCAGTATGCCAATTCATCCCATTGAGGACATTCTTCTTTTTTTCACCACACCACTTTACCAAGTATGACATCCTTCTCTAGGGTCTATGCTCAGCTGTTAACATGTCCAAAGTATGTGATATGAAGTCTTGCCATTCTCACGTCTAGGAAGCATTCTGGCTCTACTTCCGCCAAGAAAGATTTGTTCCTTCTTCTGAAAGTCCATGGAATATTCAATATTCTTCACCAGCATCATAATTCAAAGACATCAACTTTTATTTTATCTTTCATAATTATTGTCCATTTTCAAGTACATATGAGGTGATTGAAAATGCCATAGTATGATAGTTATATAATTTTATGTCAGTTGGAAGATATGTAAAAGTGTAAGGTTGGTATCCAATCTGTCAATCACACCATAGCCTGATGGTGCCTCTTTGTGACCATGGCCTTCTCATAAGGAGGGCCCTGGGAACCTCCCCTTCTTTTTGCATTCACCTGACTGCTTCCTGCCCACGTTGAGAGCTGCCAGAGTCTTGCCATGCTTCCATCGACCTTGGGTCCACACGACATTGCAATCACTGGCCTTTGACATCCCTGCATTCTGCATCATTGCATGTAACTGCGTAAGTTGGAAAGGAACTTATGGGCTAGTGTTGGACTTATGGACTTGAGTTGGACTGGCCTGGGATATTTCCTTGAAATAGAAATACTATAATGACTTCTTGATTAAAAACTATTTATTGCACATATATGAGTGTCACTTGATTTGTGTCTCTAGTCAGCCTGTCTTACATCCAGCTCACTGCCATCAAGTTGATTCCAACCCTTAGCAACTCTGTAGGACAGGGGAGAGATATCCCTGTGGGTTTCCAATACTGGAACTTTGTATGGGAGCAGAACTGCTGATCTTGTGTTGAGCAACCCAACTTGGTTGGTTCTGACGCATTATGTTTGTAACCACTATACCACTAGGGCTCAGCTGTGCCTTATTCCTCAAAGTGACATCTTTTAACACTGGAAATTGGTCTTCAGCAAGATCTACCAGTGTACTCGGTCATATGACTTTTTTTCTTTTTACACTGTTTTGATTGTGATGTGAGGGAAAATCTACAGAGTAAATTGATTTTCTTTACAATTCATGCAATGTTTTATGATATTGATTGCAATACCTACAATGCAATACTACTTTTCCTATTCCCTCCCTTTGTTTTCCGTTTCCATTGGTCTTTCGTTCCCATGCCTTCTTGCCTTCTGAGTAACTCCCTGACAAATGCTGGGCTCTGAATTGTACATCGTTGACAGTATAGGTCTCCTATTTGGGGGCTGAAAGTTGAGCCATGGAGGTGAGGTCAGGTGTCAAATGGGAATTCCACTAGTGCCTATCATATCCTAAGGTTAGTCTTCTTATTTTGAGTTCTACATTTTCCCCAGTTGATCCAGGGCCTACTACTGTGAGCACTTTCAGAGCAATCTGCAGTGAGAACCCTATGCTATCTTGGTCTTCTGGACTCAGCGCTGTGGAGCCTGGGCTTCATGTGGTCAGTGAATCCCTTTCACCTTCTTTTGATGCTATCTGTGTAATTCTGTATTTTGAATTTCTCTTCCATTTTTTCAGCTAGTGAAATGCACATGCTTTTCATTTTTGCTGTCCTAATTCCAGGGCTTTGCACCTTTTCATATAATTCTTTATTCAATCTTTTTGAATTTCCCTTTGAAATTTTATGTTCAGCTTCTTTATTCAGCGTCTTTACTTCATCAATTATTTCTATATTTCTCTCTCTCTCTTTTTCGTACTTCATCATTTCTTTCATTGGCTTCAGCTACTCCACATTCAAGGTGACATCCGTTTTGTCTTTTCTTTAGTTTCTATCTTTTTAATTATCTTTGAATTTCTTTATTTATGATGTTCTTGGTATTATTGCAGAACTCGTGTCATCTCAGGTGATTTGTGTTCAATGTGTCAACTTTCTTCTTGAAGTATCCTCTAATTTAGATGAGATATACTCAAATTCATACTTTGACTCTTGGGGACTTGTTTTAATTTTGTTGGAATTCGAGTTGAATTTGCCATTGATGGTTTGTTCCACAGTTCGTCTCCAGTCTCGTGACTGATGATAATGAACTTTTTTATACCATAAATACTTGAGTATAAGCCGAGGTTTTTTCAGCACATTTTTTGTGCTGAAAAAGCACCCCAGCTTTGGGGGATAAAATTAGTTGCCTTGGGTTATACTCGAGTATGTATAGTAGTTTATTTCAACAGATATAGTTGATTTAATTCGTGTGTATTTCTATCGAATATACATGATCCATGTCTATGGTTACTGTTTACATCCCTGAAAAATAAATCTTCAATCAATAAGCCATCCTTATTGGAAAATTCTATCATGAGATCTCCCATGTGGCTTCCATCCCCATGGCCATATTTTCTAACTAGTGATCCTCCTCCTTAGTTTCCAATTTTTGCATTCAAGTCATCAGTAATCTTGATTGCATGTTTCATCAATTTCAGACTGAAAAGGTTGGTAAAAATCCTCAATGGCTTTATTGTTAGCATTAGTGGTTGGTGTGTAAATTTGAATAATAACTTTATTAATTATTCATCCTTGTAGGTGTAATATATCCTAAACCTAACAATGGTGAACATTGGAATCGATGTTGAAACATTCTCATTTTTAGCATGAAAGTCATCCATTCCTTTCAAATTTGTTACTCTGGTATGTAAACCATATTATTGTGACATTCAAAATGGCCAATACCAGTCTATTTCAGTTCAATAACACCTAGAGTGTTTGATCTTTATGTGTTCCATTTTTTCATGGCTTCCAATTTTTCTAGATCCATATTTCATGTATCCCATCTTCTTGTTAGTGATTATTGCAGTACTGCTGTTTCTTCTCATTTTGAGTCATTGCCACATCAACAAATATAGGTCCTGAAAACTTTATATCACTAAGGTCAACTCTACTTTGAGGAGACAGCTCTTCCCCAATTATATTTTGAGTGTCTTCCAACTTGAGGGGTTCATCATCCTGCACTATATGAAACAATATTCCACTGCTATCAATGTGCTCCACAAACACCACTATTTTTTTCAGATGTAGATTGGCAGGTTATTCTTCCTAGTCTATTTAGCTTGTAAGCTTTTCTGAAAATTTTCCACCACGGGTAACTATGCTTGTGTTTGAAATACCAGTGGTATATCTCACAGGATCATGATGACTTTCAAGTTATGATAGTTCAAGAACCTGACATGTCTGACAACTTGGCATGCTAGCCTAATTCCGAATGGCCAGCACATCTCTCTTCTTGCTTTCTCTAATTTCTGTAGACCACTGTACCTGAGCATGCATGGCTTAGGAGGTTGTGGAGTTAATTCTTGCTTCCTGGAGTAACCCTTAACCAATGACCCATAGGAGTTGTTGGACAAATAGCCACACTCCCTCACATTCTGGGCAGAATAACTAGTGGATTTGCTACAGTGTCTCCAGTAAGATTAACCTCCAGTTGCTCACAATTTTAAATTGTTTGATAATGTACTTTTCATTGGCTGCCTTCTTTCTCTTTTCTATTTCCCATTTCCTTATTGATATCTCCCCAGAAAATGGCTTAATTAAAACCTTTGTCTCAGGATCTAATCCTATGGGGAACCCAAACTCAATCACACAAGACATTTGTCAAATCATGGACTTAGTGGTTATAGCTATTATATGTGTAGGTCATGGAAGAGGAGAATTCATACCATCACTTTGAATAGTCATTCGGAGTGCCAACTGGGTCCCCAGCATAGATCCTGGACATCAAAACTCACTGTTTCCTGTATCATAACACTTCCTTATAGACTTCAATCATTCAAAAAACTCAACAAATAGCTTGCTGTCTCACTTCAAATTTTGTAGTGTGCAAATATGGCTATGTTTTCATTGTGTGTTTAGCCCTGGACAAATCAGCTTTGACCAGGAAGGTGAAGTCATGTGGAAAAACAAACCAAAAACACTAGCAGCTGTGTGTTGTGGAAGAAAACCCTGTGGATGAAGTGCAATTTTTAGGGAACAGAGACCAGTAAGATAAACCAATAAGTGTCCATTGTTTTGATGTTAAGGAGAACCCTGGTGAGGCAGTAATTAAGCACTTAAGGGCTAATCAATCAGCAGTTCAAACCCACCATCTTCCCCAAGGAAGAGTTACGATGTGGCAGTCTGACCCCCTTAAGATTTACATTGATTACCACTACCAACTGATCTGAGAGGGATAGCATTAGGGGATGCTGGATCGCATTCTTAACGAGCTCTAATGGCAGAGTGGACTCCTCATTGATCTCCTAACCACAAGGAAAGTGGTTCTAACCTATCAGTTGGTCCATGTGAGAAATAGGAGTTTGTCTGCTCTGGTAAAGATATAAGCCTTGGAAAATCAAAGGGTGAAGTTCTATTCTATCTTGTAGGGTCTCTATGAGTCAGCTTCAACACAATGATAATGAGTTTGCTTTGGAATTTTGGGATAGAATAGGAGAAATATGTGCAACAAAGTTTAAACTTATTTTAAATGTTCAGTGGTATTGCTCAGAGAGAGATTCTTGGAACCCACAAGACTGTTGTCCTTAGGCACCTTCAGATCTGGAACTGAACTCACTCCCTTGGCTCAATCTTCAGCCAAACAATAGGTAGATCTATAAGGTAAAAAGTAAAACTAATCAACTCTTTGAATCAAAAGTATATAATTTATTCAAAGATAAAGTTCAGAAGGGTCAGTAAAGAAGGGGGAATGGAAACAGGAAATACAAGGAGGAAGTGCGATAAGTGATATTACGTTGAGCAGATTGCAGTCAATATCATGAAGCAAAATATGTGTGAACTGTCAAATGGAAAACAGATGTATTCTGTAAACCTTCACCCAACTCACAATAAAGATATTTATTTTCAGCCTTGGAAACCTATGAGGCAATACTATTCTGTCCTATAGGGTACCACTGAGTTGAAATCAACCCAGTGGCAATGGGATATTGATGCTGATGCTTTCTGCCGATTCTAAAAAATAGGGTTATTAGCAATTATTGTGGAAATAGCATGAATGAGACTATGTAAATGGGGTTGGTTACAGATAAATTCTTGTAAATGTTAAAGGATAAGTGATTGAGGATGGACTTGCCCAAAAAGAGAAAATTATTGCAAGATTTTGTTCCAGGGATAAAATAAAAATAGGTTTCCTGTGGGTAAGACTTAAGCCTATAGATATGGAATTTAAGGAACTGGTATTCCATGATGGTCACCTTCCCGACACAATCACTCAAGACAAAAAGTGGGTGTATAAACAAATGTGCTGAAGAAAGCTTATGGAGCCTAGCTATCAAAAGATAAAGAGTCTAGGGTTTTAAAGACTAGAAGGTTCACAAGTGGCCATCTAACTCAGAAGCAATAAAGCGCACATGAAAGAAGCACACCAGCCTGTGTGATCACAAGATGTAGAAGGGATCAGGTATCAGGCATCAAAGAACAAAAAAATCATATCATTGTGAATGAGGGGGGGTACAGTTAGGGGATCCAAGATCTATCTGTAGGCAACTGGACAACCCCTTACAGAAGGGTCGCTGGGAGGAGATGAGCCAGTCAGGATGCAGTGTAGCAACGATGAAACATATAACTTTCCTCTCATTCCTAAATGCTACCGCGCCTACTATCATGATCCCAATTCTACCTTACAAACCTGGCTAGACCAGAGAATATACACTGGTCCATATAGGAACTGGAAACACAGGGAAACCAGGACAGATGACCCCTTCAGGACCAGTGCTGAGAGTAGCAATAACAGGAGGATGGAGGAAAGGTGGGGTAGAAAGAGGGATCTGATTACAAGGATCTACATATAACCTCCTCCATGAGGGAGGGACAACAAAAAAGTGGGTGAAGGTAGATGTCGGACAGTGTAAGATAGGACAGAATAATAATTTATAAATTATCAAGGGTCCATGAGGGAGGGGAAGGGGGAAGGAGGGGAAATGAGGAGCTACTACCAAGGGCTCAAGTAGAAAGCAAATGTTTTGAGAATGATGATGGCAACAAATGTACGCAGTGGATGTATGTATAGATTGTGATAAGACTTGTAGGAGCCCCCAATAAAATGATTCTTTTTAAAAACCTCAAAGAGCAAAACACACTATGGTTTATTGTACATCAATGATACTTCAATAAAATTACATAAAAAAGGGGAAAAAGAAATGGAATTTAAGGTAAAGAAAGTATTCCCTTTGAGGACCATATTGCAAATATATATTTAGGCAGGCAATTAGATAAAGACATTTTAAGTCTGGGCTTCTATACCTGCCATCTGTCTGTTATGAAAAGTATAATTAGCAACTAGAATCTCTCATACAAAATCAACTCAATATGGTCTTTCTGGTCTGACCTCCGTGGTGTTCTACTCTGCTTTGATGGAGCTCATCATATCATGACTCTATAACAAGATTGAGGAGTTATTTACATTCTTATGTGGAAGGTAAATCTGTTTGGCCATTCTGTTAGACTAGTTCATTTTCTTTCCTACCATCCCATCTGCCATTTTAATTCAAAACAAGGCGAAAAGCATGTATGTGCCTTTTGAGGAAGGAGAAGATTTTGGTGTGGAAGAAATTCTCTTCTAGACTGCAAGGTAAGTATTTACCCCCTATAGCCCTGTTGGAGGAGGGGAAAAGGAAGAGAGGCAAGGCAAAGAGAACAACATAGTTAGTTTCATGCCTCCTTACTTGACCTGGGGATTGAGGGGAATATCAGTGACTATGGACCTGTTGTGCTCCCCATTTGGAAGCATGAAGAATAGAGGCTGCCAGGCAGAGCAGCCCTATGGGAAGTCACTGAAGACAAACATATAGAGAGTGCCATCAAGTCTACTGTGATCCATGGAGACCTTATATGAAATGGAATGGAGTGCTGTCTGATCTTGCACCATTGTCACACATTCCTGAATGTTGAAGTCCATTGTTGCAGCGATTAGGTCAATCTGCCTCAATAAGGATCTTCCATGTCCCTCTATTTCATCAAATATGATGTCTTCCTCTAGCAATTGTCCACTGATAGTGTGTCCAAAACACATTAGTCAGTCAGTGTTCTCTTGTGATCCATAAGGTTTTCTTTCAGTAATTTTTGGAAGTGGACTAGCAGGCCCCTCTTCCTTGTCTGTCTTAGTCTAGAAGCTTCACTGAAACCTGCCCACCATGGGCAATCCTGCTGGTATTTGAAATTCTGGGAATAGAGCTTCCAGCACCATAACAATACACAAACCATTATAGTACAACCAACTGACAGATGAGTGGAGGATATCTATATCTATATATGGAGAGAGAGAGAGTAAAACTGGCAATGCAGTCTGATTAGGCAGTATTCTGATAATCTGCTGCTAACAGAAAGTATCCCCACAAATAACATCTTAAAGTAATGATGATATCAATTTTGCTCACAAATCTGCAATCTGGGCAGAGCTCAGTGAGGACACTAGTTTTGGCTTCATCAAGCATTAGCTGGGGTAGCTCAAAGGACAGAGGCTGCAGCTCTCTTAAGACTCACTCCCTCACACGACTGATACTTCTATTGGTTGGAGCTCAAGAAGAACCCTATATGTGACATTTTCATTTGGCTTGGTCTTCCTTGCAACATCCTGACAGGGTCCCAATGGTGAACAACCCAATACGACCAGGTGGAAGTCACAGAGCAACACTTCTGCCATAGTCAAAGGCCTGCCAAGATGCAAGGAAGAGGGAAAGCAGGCCCTGTTTCTGGAAAAATGAACACAAACTCATCTTGTAACAAGAGAATGTGCGATGTGCAACATTAGGACAGTCATCTTTGAAGGACACAACCTGCCATGAGCCAAGATACAGAGACAGATTTCTACGAAAGCGAAAGGGCAGGACTTAGACTTAAAGATAAAGCCACAGACTTCATAGGACAAGAGCAATAGGGAGACAAGCAAAGGAAAGCTCTAGGACGCAAGCCTAACATGGCTAAAGATAGGGACAATGTCAGGACTGAACTGGAAGCAAGCAGACACCTGTGCAAGGCAGAACCCGTGAAGTTGTGAGTGCCTTCAAAGCTAAGTCAAAGTACCTTGGGGCGTGAGAAGGGAAGGAGCAAGAGAAGGAATTAATGGGTAGGTTTATGGAATTTGTAAGTCTGGAGACAGAGCATCAGGAATAGCTGGGTTCTGGCACTCAGTTGATACCATCAGAGTTTGAACCTTTTCCTTTCAGAGCTGTTTCCTTTTGAGTTTCACGCAGGCTTCCTGATGACAGCTGTAGTTTTATCTAGAAGCTCAGGAATTCTATTAGAGAGAGGCTCTTTTCCTTTCTAATCATTGGTGGTACTATCAGGTAAGCATTGGATTGCTAACTGCAAGGTTGGCAGTGCTACCCTACCAGCTACCTCATAGGGAAAAAGATGGAACTTTCTGCTCACATAAATATTTACAGTCTGAGAAACCCCACAGGGACCTTCTATGATTCAAAATGGACTCATTGGCAATGGGGAAATTGTTTCTGGGGCATTTTTTAGGGTTAGATATCATTAACCTAGCATGAGTCTCATACTGAGTCTGACCCAGTCCCTTTGGACAGAGGAAAGTCATGCCCTGACTAGCCAGGCCTGGAGCTGGCAGATTGGGTCAATGCCAGCAGAAGCATGGAGATGGAGCATGGTGGAAGAGTGATCCCAAAGATACAAGCCATGTGCTGTGAGTGGAAGAAGGGCAAATGAATGCTGCATTAATTAACCAGTCATTGACAAAATGAGGTTGCATGACAAATGGCTCCAAAACCCAGCAGTTCAACAAACAGCCCAACCCCTTCCCTCCCACACACACAGTTCTTAAAATTCAGGATCAGGGAGATTAACTGGAACTTTGAACTTGGCACTTCAGGGCTTGGAAGAGGTGACAGTGCATGTAAAGGCCTTGGGGCAGGAGAGATCTTCGTGTGACTGAAAGCCCAGAAGAAGACTAATTTGGGGGAGGTGAGATAATAGGAATGGAGTTTTCAGTGAGCATTTCCTTGAGAGCCTTCAAGCAAAAGAGATTTTTCTATATTCATGTTTTAGAAGTAGATCTCCACCCATTGTGTAAAGCTTTGGGTATTGGATTGGTGTCGGTATGCAGGGAAAAAATAAATGGGCTTGTTATGGATTAGGAGCCTGTGGTAGTCACCTAATCTTGTGTCAAGTTAAGGATTAGGAGTGTAGGCGTGGAGTTAAGGCTGCCAATCTGGAGATAGTCAGTGAGATTTTTATGTGGGCATAGCCTCCTTCTGAGAACTCTGAGAAATCTGGTACTTCCTCCTTGGAGGTGGAAGACACCTGTCTCTCTCTCTCTCTCTCTCTCTCTCTCTCTCTCTCTCTCTCTCTCTCTCTCTCTCTCTCTCTCGGCTACTCCTTGGGAGACATTGCAGAAGGCAAGCCAAATGGATGCGACCAGACCTCTGAAGCCAAAGAAGCCTCAGAGAGATCGCAGCCAGCACTGAGATGCTTACAATGCCACTGGATCCACAAGACTTTCCACCCATTGGCCTGTGATTATCCTGCATTCAGCATCACTGCACATGTTTTATGGGTCTGAAAAGGAATTTATAGATTGGTATCAGACATATGGGCTAATACCAGACTTATGGATTTCATGTGCACTGGGCTGGGACGTTTGCTTAATGTACAATTACTGTTTGATATAAAACTCTCTCTCTGGATTTATAAGGTAGAATTAGACCAGAACATGTACTCTGGTACAGAAAGGAGCTGGAAACACAGGGAATCCATGACAGATGATCCCTTCAGGACCAGTGGTGAGAGTGGCAATACCAGTGGTGAGAGTGGCAATACCAGTGGTGAGAGTGGCAATACCAGTGGTGAGAGTGGCAGGACCAGTGGTGAGAGTGGAGGGAAGGTGGGGTAGAAAGGGTGAATCAATTACAAGGATCTACATAAAATCTCTGCCCTGGGGGACGGACAACAGAAAAGTGGGGGAAGTGAGATGTTTGACGTGTAAGATATGACAAAATAATTTATATATTACCAAGGATTTATGAGGGAGGGGGAGGAGGATGGAAGTGGGGAAATGAGGAGCTGATACGAAGGGCTCAAGTAGAAAGCAAATGTTTTGAGAAGGATGAGGGCAACACATGTACAAATGTACTTGACACACAATGGGTGGATGGATGGATGGATGGATGGATGGATGGATGGATGGATGGAATGACTGTGATAAGAGTTGTATGAGCCCCCAATAAAATTATCAAGGGTTCATAAGGAGGGGGGAGTGGGGAGGGAGGAGAAAAATGAGGAGCAGGTGCCAGGGGCTTATGTGGAGAGCAAATGTTTTGACAATGATGAGGGCAATGAATGTATAAATGTGCTTTATAATGGATGGATGGATGGATTGTGATAAGAGTTGTATAAATCCCTAATATAATGATTAAATAATAGGGAAATGATATTTAAAAACCACCAACTCTCTCTCATACACATGAGTCTCCCTCGATTTTCCTCTAGCATACCCAGACTAATACACAGTTCGCCCCTGTCCTATAGGGCCGCTATGAGTTGGCATGGACTTGAGGGCAGTGGGTTTGTTAGGGCTTTGGAGTTCAGCAGGCCTTTGTTGGTGTGGTTGAGTCTATTTTTGTAGCTGTTGTTTGCAGGTCAGTGGCTCATCTTCCAGCACTCTATAGGACCATATTTTTTTGTGACCCATAGGCTTTCATTTGTTAATATTTGGAAGTAGATCACCAGGTCTTTCTTCCTAGTCTGCCTTAGGCTAGAGCAGTGGTTCTCAATCTGTGGGTTGTGACCCCTTTTGGGGTCCAGTGACCTTTTAACAGGAGTCACCCGATTCATGGCAGTAGCAACATTACAGTTATGAAGTAGCAAGGAAAATGATTTTATGGTTGGGGGTCACCACAACATGAGGAATTGTATTAAAGGAAGGTTGAGCACCACAGGGCTCGAGGTTCCACTGAAGCCTGCCCATCATTGCTGACCCTTCTGGGGTTTGTCATATCGGTGGCACAGCTTCCAATTTCACAGCAGCACTCTAGCTACCACTGCACCACGAACTGATAGACAGGTGGTGGACTGTTCTTAAAAGCCACCTGATTTACGATGCTTTGTTTTGACAGCCCTGGAAAATGGATACAGAATCTAGTTTCATAGTCAATGCAAGACACACCTTGGGGCAGTAGGGATGGCATGAAGTGAATAGATTCAAAGTATATTTTAGGGAGAGGAAGGATGACAGTTAATGCCTGGGGGGTGTGCAAGAAGAAAGGAAGCAGAGACACCATTGATATTAAGTGCCTGAGTTAAGACAGGAATTTCCAGGGAAGCTGGTGGGTCATGATGGGAGAATTTCACACTCCCCGGGGACAGGGGGAGCATTGATTAGTTCATATGTCTGCGCATCTTCTCAGACAATAGAGGCTTTGTCATCCTCAAATGAAGCATGCAGTTGGATCTCAGAGAGGGCATGCAGTGCAAATGAAGACTGGGTTGGTTGAGATGGGTGGACCAGGGCCACTAGTCAATTCTGAGGAGCTTCAGCAAACCTGCCCAGTGTCTCTTGGAGAGTGGGCATGTCTCATGGCCACAGAGGGCCTTTTAATGTTTCACCTCCCACTGCAGCAGCGAGAGGCTCTATCAGCTCATCCTGGAAAGGAAACATACTACCTGCCATCAGGTTCATTTCTTCAGAAAGGATGGAAGAATACAAATGAAAGACTACAGTTTGAAGGGGTCTTAGGCAGACTATCAGGCTCATTAAAGCTTCATTTATTAAAACTTCATTATTCAGAGACATTCTCCCAGTAGGATGTATGCTGGGGTGGGGGTGGGCATGAGGAGGAAGGGTTGGAGCAGGGTAGGGGAACAACCCCACACCCCCAAAAAATACCTTCCCAAGAAGCAATTCCAGTGGGCACAGATTAGAAAGGAGTTTCATCCTCTGGTCACTTGATGTTTGTCCCTCTCTTTTATCTGAATGCTCTTTCCACATTGCTCAGATGAATCATCAAATTTATATTAAAATGCAAGTTAGGAAGCATCATCCCCAACCAACCTTGTTCATAAAAATGGTAGTGCTCTCTCCGGGTACCCTGAGTTCAGTTTGTCAACAAGCTGAAGCAGTTGAGCTGGGGCTCTGTGAGGCCCAGGAGCATGAGTTCATTAATATCCGACCCATAATGCCTTGCTGGGGTTATGCCAACAAAGCCCTGTCACTCCTTACCATAGGATTTACTCACTCTTTGAAACAGGCATTTATTTACACACAGTTTGACCTCATGATGGTGTTCAGCAGATGTGGATCTTACTTATTTGCATTGTTCTGTGACAGTTGCAAAATTCGTTAGTGGCTCAGGGATCAATCCTCTGTGGACTGCCCCGAAGCTAGATGAAGCAAGCGGGTTCTCCCTGATTCATCCTCCCTCCTTAGCAATGCTTGCTAGTCAGGATAACATAGTGCCCATTAAAGAAACTGCCTGTGTCACTTTAAATTTGTGACCTGGGCGGGAGGGAGGGTCATGATCACAAGTGACAGAAACTGACGCTTGACTAACTTAGGGAAAAAGGCCTAATGGTGGATAAATGTTGGCAAGACAAGAAAATGTGGCAAATGCCTGGGCAATCTCAGGGCTGTGAAGCAGGTAATGGCGAAACACTCCTCCTGAGGCCAAAGCGTGCCCTCTGTAGTACATTAAATCACATTCACACACACCCATTCATGTTCACATGGGACCTGAGGCTATGGCCTTACTTGGAGAGGAGGTCTTGGCAGATGTGCTTAGATAAGTATTTCAAGAGCTCCATCTTTCTGGGTTTAGATTTCAGATGGATACTACATGCACTGATTGGTGTGTTCTTATAAGAAGGGGAGTGGGCACACAGAGACCCCGTGTGAAGACACTGGCAGAGATTGGATCAGTGCATCTATAAGCCAAGAAATATCAAGGATTAGCAGCAGTGACCAGAAGCAGAGAGAGGCTACTTTGATTCTCCTTCAGAGCTCTCAGAAGGAATGAATCTTGCCCACACCTTAATTTTAACCCTTTGTCCTTCAGAAAAGTGAGAGAACAAATGCCTGCTGTTTAAGTCACTCGATTGGTAGCCAGTTGTTACAGCTACCCAAAAGAACCATTATGGATTGATCTGTAGCCCCCTCAAAATATGTGAGAAATTTGAACCTTGGTGGACATGATCCTGTTTGAAAAGAAGGGAGTTCTTTTGTAATATAAATGAGGCCGTATGGCCACTGGAGATCCCTTCATAGAGGGGTTTAGAAGAGGAGATGGGTCAGTCAGGGTGCGAGGTAGTACCGATGAAGAACACAGCTTTCCCCCAGATCCTGTATGCTTCCTCCCCCCAACTACCATGATCCAAATTCTACCTTGCAGGGCTGGATAGGGCAGAGGTTGTACACTGGTGAATATGGGGGCTGGAGGCACAGGGAATCCAGGGTGGATGATACCTTCAGGACCAAAGGTGTGAGGGGCGATGCTGGGAGAGTGGAGGGTGAGTGGGTTGGAAAGGGGGAACTGATTACGAGGATCCACATGTGACCTCCTCCCTGGGAGATGGACAGCAGAGAAGGAGGGGAAGGGAGACTCGGGATAGAGCAAGATATGACAAAATAACAATGTATAAATTACCAAGGGTACATGAGGGAGGGGGGAGCGGGGAGGGAGTGGAAAAAAAAAGAGGACCTGATGCAAAGTGCATAAGTGGAGAGCAAATGCTTTGAGAATGATTGGGGCAGGGAATGTGCGGATGTGCTTTATATAATTGATGTATGTATATGTATGGATTGTGATAAGAGTTGTATGAGCCCCTAATAAAACGTAAAAAAAACAAAATGATTAAGGCAAAGAATGTACAGATGTGCTTTATACAATTGATATATGTATATGTATGGATTGTGATAAGAGTTGTATGAGTCCCTAATAAAATGTTTAAAAAAATGAGGCCATATGAGAATAGGCTTGAGCCTAAACCTAAACACTTCTATGTTAAAGGCCAGGATAGACCCAGTAACACACAGTACGGGGAGAAAGATAGCGAGGAATGCCAAGGAACTTTCTGGTATCCACAAAGAAGGACCCTGACCTAGAGTCGCACCCCAAATTTGAACCTGTAAGCTCCAAAGCAGGGGGAAAAGTGTTTTAAGGCTACTGACTTGTTGGATAATTTTTGGTTAAGGAGATTAAGACAGAAACTTAAGACATCCTCCAATCCTTCCTCTGGCTTCGTTCCATTTTTCTCACATTCAAGAGTCCTCCTAGAGGATTCAGTCAGGTTGTTGTTGTTGTTGTTGTTCAGTGTCATAGTGAGGGTTTGGATTCATTGTGACCATACATACAACATAATCATACACTGCCCGGTCCTGTACCATTCTCACAGTTGTTCTTAAGTTTGAGCCCATTGTTGCAGCCACTGTGTCAATCCCATTTGTTGAGGGCTTTCCTCTTTTTCATTGCCCCTCTACTTTCCAGAACACGATGTCCTGCTCCAGGGACTGATCTCTCCGGACAACATATCAAAGTTAAGGCGAAGTCTCATTATCCTTGCCCTGAGGAACATTCTGGCTGTACTTCATCCAAGTTAGATGGGTTTGTTCTTTTGGCAGTCCATGGTACATTCATTACTCTTTTACATCACTACTAATCAAATATATCTATTCTTCTTTGGTCTTCCTTATTCAGTGTTCAACTTTCACATGAATATGAGACAGTTGAAAATACCATGGCCTGGGTCAACCCGCCCCAGTCCTCAAAGTAATCTCTTGCTTTTCAACACTTTAAAGAGGTCTCGTGCAGCAGATTTGACTAGTGAAATGTGTCATTTGTTCTCTTCTCTGCTGCTTCCATGAGAATTGATTGTGGATTCAAGCAAGACAAAATCCTTGACAATTTCGATCTTTCCTCCATTTATCATGATGTTATCAATAGGTCCAGTTGTGAGGGTCTGGGCTTTCTTTACATTGAGTCATAATCCAAACTGAGGGCTTTAATCAATCCTTCATCTTCATCAGCAAGTGAATCAAGTCCTTCTCATTTTCAGCAAAATTGTGTCATCTGTATAATGCAGGTTGTTAATAGGCCTTCCTCCAACCTGATGCTCCATCAGGCACTGCCCCTTAATGAGTTTAGGTCATGAAGGATAGTCCTCCATAGGCACATTGATTATTACACTACCACCCTCACATAATAAATTCAGAGAGAGAAAATTTCCCCAAAGCAATGGAAAGCTTACTAGAGAAGTGGAAGGTGCTAAAAGCCAAAGGTGACACAAACCGGAAATCAATACTAGTTTTCAATACCTGCAGTCATCTAATAGTTTACTGCACTATCTAAGGAAAGGTGAGGAGAACTGGGGCAATTCCATTAAAAAAAGACAATGCAGGGTATATAAGTCCGTCATTCCTCTGGAGAAGAAAAACACATAGTTGGGTTGTA
The DNA here is from genome assembly GCF_050624435.1 of Tenrec ecaudatus. NCBI lineage: Eukaryota > Metazoa > Chordata > Mammalia > Afrosoricida > Tenrecidae > Tenrec > Tenrec ecaudatus. The sequence goes on along the minus strand of NW_027458601.1, from coordinate 42,885 downwards.
GAGCTTTGTTTGCTAATCAACCGAATGTAGTTGTAAGGCAGGGGTGTGCGTGTACGCGTGTGTGTGTGTGCGTGCGTGTGTGTGTGTGTTGAAGGGAGGGCCTTGCCATTCTATTTCATAGCCAGGAGAAAGATGAGCCTCTTCCCATATCTTTTGCTCTGTGGCAAGTTACTGATCTACAAGGAACTTTTATTTGACAAGGACATTGCCGAGAAAAAAACGGGAAGCTTGTGTTCATCTCTGCTGAGAGGTGGAGTCAAAGAGATGGGCTTTATGACAGACACCCTGATCGTGCAACCAAACTATGAAATGGCCTCATACATTCAACACACATTTGCTGCACCTCCCCAGTGTGCTGCCCAGATATTACCAGGCAGAGTGTTTTATGGGCAGCATTTTAGAGTTAGGCAGGCAGAGGGAGTGTCTTTGTGGGTGTTGCCTTTACCAGTCCTTGGATTGTTCTGGGACAGGCATGTCTTTTTCCTGTAAAGTAACTGATCGCGTGTAAAGAAGGAGTCTCCTCAGTAAGACGGGTTGAACCAAACCCAACCTATGACAATCATCTCAATTGGAACACATAGCGACCCTATACAAATACCCGTAGGGTTTCCAAGTTTGTAACTCTTTTGGGGGGTCAACTACCATATCCTTCTCTTGCAGAACCACTACAGAGTTGACCGTTGTGTTAGCAGCTGAATGCTTAATCACTGTGCCCATTTTGTTTGCTGAACCGCCCTCAAAACACTGAATAGGTTTTCTGGGTACCAAGTATGTCCACTTCTATGTCTGACATAGGGTGTTTGCTGAGCCGCCCTCAAAACACTGAACAGGTTTTCTGGGTACCAAGTATGTCCACTTCTATATCTGGCATAGGGTGTTTTCTCCAAGTTGATAGGAGGTGCAAATCAGTTACTAGGGGTTTGGCTGAGTCAGTATGGAAACTGGGAGGGTGTGTGAAATTTGAACCAGAGTAGAACAATTCCAAGACACTTCCTCGGGATTCCTGGCATATAATATGCAAATGATAGTCAAGATATATAACTGTGTCTCTGTTCTTGGTTCTGTCAGTACCTGGTGTGGCCACAAAGGAGAAACCTGGTCTCCTGCTATTTTGAGCATCTAGTGTGAATGACAGGAGATAAGTCACATGCTAATGAACCCTGGTGGTGTAGTAGTTAAGCACCATGGTGCCCGGCTATCAAAGCATATAGCGTCTGGGGTCTTAAAGGCTGGAAGATAAACAGGGGGCCATGTAGCTAAGAAACAACAAAGTCCACATGGAAAAAGCACACCAGCCTACACCAACATGATCGCTGAAGACAAAGCGGGTGCATAAGCACATGTGAGCATGTTTTCTTGATGTGCACTCACCCTTTATATACAACTCTCTTATACATACGTGTTTCTGTGGATTTGTTTCTCGAATGCACCCAGACTAACATAAGCAGCGTGGAACGCATTTAAGAAGCCTAGACAAGGGCAGGGCAGGATATTCGGAGGGACTGGATCCAGAATTTGAGAGGAAGGAGCCCTGGTGGCAAAACGGGCTGCTAGCTCGCTGCCCCAGGGGGGACAATGAGACTGCTGGCTCCCATGAAAATTTACAGTCTTGAAAACTCCATATAGGGTCACTGTGGTTGGAATCCACTGGACGGCAGTGACCTTTTGGGATTGAAGGTGGAAGCCACCAATGACTTCCTGCCATTGAGCCAAGGAGCCTCAGGAGAGTGTGTGAACTTCTGGAATGCAGTGAACAACCTCTGCACATCTGCTTTTCGTGCTGCCCAAGTCATTCCCTTGGCCTTTGCTTAAACATATTCATCCAGAAGTGAACCATCACAGCTGCTCCCTCGGGAAGCTGGGGGCTGAGCTCTCTGGTTCCACTCTGTCAGCATTTCTGGTCCGGGTACCTCCCCTCTTCCCCGGCACAGGCAATGTGCTTTTGGAAGCAGTGCTCCCTGGGTAGTGGGTGTGATTTGCCTCCTCTGGCCTAACATGATGAATGCTGAGTGGGGGTGGATACTAGGGGGTTAAACTCCCTGAACTTTACCTAGCCCAGGGGAAAACTTATTATTTAAAGTAAGCTTTAGACAGAATCTTTAGAAAGAGAAATGGTTAACTTTATGTACACAATTACTCCCCAACACATAGGCTCAACCTCATAGGCTGTGGATGACCTTGAGCAGGTGCTCAGTCACAATGGTTTTCTTTCAGGATTGAGAGTTCAGCTCTCTCAACTCTCCAACTGGTTATTAGCACCATAGTCTCGTTTCTATTTTTGTATTTACTTTGTTTTTAGGGGAAAAAGACTCCCAATCCAACTATATTTTATTAGGAACTCCTTTGCTAAGTTTTACACAAGAAAAAGGCACAAACTGCTGTTCTGGATGAAGGAGAGCATCCGCATGAGGCCACAATGGTGTTGGAAGGACCCACAGCCACAGTGACTTAAATAAAATGACACCCATTCTGTCCTGCTGACTCTGACTCATAGTGACTCTGTGTAGGGATCCTGAAGTTGCTACCTTTACAGGAAGCAATAACCTCATCTTTCTCCTGTGGAATGACTAGTGGCTTTGAACCAGCGACCTTGCTCTTAATAGTCCAACACTATCCAGCATTACCACCTGGGCTCCTGAAATCTTAAATAAGACATAGAAAACAAACAACTTTGTCACAAAATTGAGACTGAAGACAGATCAATTCCTGGAGTTTCAGGAGGGCCTGTGAGAGCATGAGCGGGACCTTCATTGGGATGTGCACACTACCGTATATCGTTGAGTGTGGCCCGGGGAGTGGACGCAAGCACACTGCCTGAGGGACAAGCTTTCCACTGCCAGTCAGAGTAGGAAAGAACTCAATGGTGGCTGAATCTGTGGCCCCTCAAAATGGATGTAGGGTCTCCACATAGACTCTCACTGTGAGCCACAGCCTATTGCTCAAAATTTAAGCTCAAATACGACTTAAACGCCAAACATTCTGTTTCCTTAAAATAGGGTACTGCCAGGATCAGCTAGAAGTCTGCATGACCTATCAGATCTCAACGCCGATCTCAAATCACTTCACATGATCCATTCTACCAGTCATGTCAAGGACAACTAGAGGTCTGCATGAGCGAGCCCAAATCGCCTCCTCACTTACCCATTCCAGAGGCTGTGCCTGTATAACCTATCGACTAACACATTCCCATATGCCATGGTTATGAAACCAACCATCATGCTGGAATAAGGACCAATCACGATGCAAGGGTCAGGATCAATGGGAAAGCAAAATACGGGCTGAGGGGAGCCAAGAGGGGTCGCTTCACTCAATCCCTAAACCTGATCTAATGTCACTAGACTGGGGTCTTCCTTACATCTCAAGGGCACCCGATTCATGATTGAAGTGAATTGTGCTTATTCAATCTTTGTTCTGCTTGCTGTCCTGCTGTGCTGCATCCTCTTCTTGCTTTTTTGTGCATGGCTCCCTCTGTTGTGGTGACAAATGGCTTGAGAGGGATTTGACATAGGGAGAAAGCCCACCCACATCAACTGTCACCAGAAGCAGACACTAAGTCCATTTCTCTCACCTCACAGAACTATGCACACCAGACACTGGTAGGGCTGCCTGGGAGGGGAACCCTTAGTGCAGTGGTTCTCAACCTGTGGGTTGCGACCCCTTTGGGAGTCATATGACCCTTTCACAGGGCTCACCCAATTCATAACTGTAGCAAAATTACAGTGATGAAGTAGCAAGAAAATCATTTAATGGTTGGGGGAGGGGGGCATCACCACAACAAGAGGACCTGTATTAGGAAGGTTGAGAACCACTGCCTGAGTGTGTTTAGGACTTTGCTGCCCTCAAGGTCATCAGACATTCCTGAAGGCAGAGCCACTGCAGGAAGCCCTTCTGGGAAATGCCCTGAAGACAGGTCTCAACCAACTCCACCCTCACCCTCTGAGATCCTAATCATAGGATGCATGGAAATGCTCCCTGCCACTTCGAAGGCTGTAAGTCCATGGGAGCAGAAAGCCTCCTCTTTCTCCCTTGGAGTGGTGGCTGGTGAGTTCAAACTGCTCACTTTCTGGCTAACATAACCCACAGACCAGCTCCCCCTGAGCTCAGTTTGGTTTGCCGCACAGCACACATTGTTTGGAACCTTCTGAAATAGCTATGCACATGTGCAGGTTGGGGGGATTTCGCACAAGATGCAGTTTTCCACCCTCTCTTGGCAAAAATAATTTTTGCAAAAGGCTTGTATTCTCTTCTGGATCTGAGTAGCAGGTACTCTCATGAAGTCATAGCACATACATTCATGCTACAGTCCTCCCAACTCCCTAATATCTACGCCGAGTCTGCTCCATGCTTTTCTGTGTCCTACATGGCAGCTGTAGGCACCCAAGGCATGGGCTCTGTAGCCTGGGTCCAAATCTCTCCTTCCCACTTCCTCACTGTGTGGTCCTAGGCTCATGACTTTATCATTCTGTGCCACTGATTTTTCATCTGTAAAAGGAGGCCAAATAGAGTCCACACATAGGCTTGTTAAGTGGAATAATTGAATTATTATACACAAAAAGCTTAGAACGGTGCTTGGCATCTTGCAAATACTATTAGGTGGTTTAGCAAAGGGACTGGGTCATCCATTACATATGCTCAGGTTCAAACTTCCGGCCAGGAAGGGGTGGTACACCTAGGTGGGCATTACACCTGGATTGGCCCATCTGGGCCAGGTGAATTCAATCCAGCCATTGGGGTTGACCATGACCGTCAACCATGCCTCCCTATGGAGGAATTGAAAAGGCAGGATCTTGACCGCTCCGATGTCTCCCTTCGCCCACTTTTCTGTTGTCCGTCCCCCAGGGAGGAGGTCACATGTAGATACTTGTAATCAGTTCCCTCTTTCCAATCCACCCTCCCACAACCCTCTCAGTATCACCACTCACAAATTATCAAGGTTTCTTGAGGGATGGGGGAGCGGGGAGGGAGGGGAGAAATGAGGACTTGATGCCAGGGGCTTAAGTGGAGAGCAAATGTTTTGAGAATAATGAGGGCAATGAATGTACAAATGTGCTTTACACAATTGATGTATATATGGATTGTGATAAGAGTTGTATGAGCCCCTAATAAAACGATTTTTAAAAAAAGAAAAAAAGGCAGGATCCCGGAGCCCACTGAGTGACTTTCTCTCCAGCAGCTTCTAGGTAGGCTGTGCCCCGTGAGGGGCCCCGAGGTGCCTGTGTAAACCTGAAACTTCTTCTCTCAAAAAACCCACTTGGATCACAATCCAGGCTTCGAATTGAATTCTTTCTCGCGCGAAGCCAAGGCCTGAGGTATATCTCTCCCAGGAGAGATCTAACAATAGTATCTCTTATTATAGCATTAGGAGCCCAGGTGGTGTAGTGGACTGTGCATTAAGCTGCTAATCGCAAGGTCGGGGGTTTGAACTGACTAGCCCGTCCGTGGGAGAAATATGAGGTTGTCTATTTCTGTAAGGCAGTGGTTCTCAACCTTCATAATGCCCCCACCCTTTAATACAGTTCATGTTGTGGTCACCTGCAACCATAAAATTATTTTCATTGCTACTTCATAACTGTAATTTTGCTATTGTTATGAAATGGTTGACCCCTGTGAAAGGGTTATTTGATCCCCAGAGGGGTCGCGACCCACAGGTTGAGAACCGCTACTGTAAGGATTTAAAGTCTCAAAACCCCAAAGGGGCAGTTCTTTGTCCTATTGGGCCGGTATGAGTGGGAGTCAATAAAATGGTAGTTAGGTTTTTTTCTGCATCAGTATCAGATTCTGGTGGCAATCTTAGTCATCACGCATTGTGGTCTGGTTTGAACTCTGGTAGATCTGTGGGAAATGACTGCCCTGGTTTGAGGTGAGGGCCACGGTGCTTCAGTGGTAGATCTCTCATCGTCTTTCACCGGGAAGACCCGGGTTCGATTTGCAGCCAATGTGCCCCAGACTGTCAGTGAAAGTTTGTGTGTTGCTATGACACTGAGCAGGCTTCAGGGATGTTTCCAGACTGAAATAGAATAAGGACGAAAGACCTGATTATCTCCATCCACACATCGACCTATGGCCCTCCACTGTTGGCTTCCCTTCCCAGCCCTGGTGATAGCACAGACTGGCATAGTTTGCTCCGCTTCCCATGAGGTGTCCATGAGAGGCTGACTCGACAACCACGGTCAAGATCAACAGCTTGAACTCCTTTATGGGTCTACAGAAACAAGAACAACCTTCTGAAAGGAGGTCGCATTGCTATTTGGGACTGGGAGAATGCCTTTGTGACAAGGATTGTGCTCTGGATCCCAAAGGCGACTTAAACACAGCCACATAGCAACTCCGGAAATTGCCATAGCAGAAGCCAGGTTTAAAAAAAAAAAAAAAAGTTCTACTGGCTTGCTCAAAGGAGGCCAGTGTTGGATGGGGGTGGGGTGGGGTGGGAGACTCCTCTAAAAATGAACAAATTTGTTTGCTTACATATTTGTCATGTCTTTTGGGCCTGAAAGAAAGGGGGGAAAAAGCAGACGAGAGGAGGAAACAGCGACTGACAGTCATCTTGTTGGTATTCCCACAGCATCCCCTCCTTAGGCACTTGCTGCCATCTCATCCAACTCCACTCAGTATATTTTCACCCAGCAATGATGCAGAAATGTCTGTGTACTCCAGTGTTATTGTAGTCGGGCAGCGTTTACGGGTTTGACTTTCAACTCAGCATGGCAGGACGTCTAGAAGCAATTATAACCAGCACCTGCTCTGTCTGTGCGGTGGGCAGGCAGCGACGGATCCCCAGCTTCCAGAACACTAGTGCCCCCTCCCAGCTCAGGATAATGACGGTGACACTCGGCCTCCTTGTTGTCTGGGGGAGCTCTAGGAGCTCTCCTCTGAAACCTCATATTATTGGCATTTCTTTGAGAGAACACATCAAATTAGTGACTGTAAAGGAAGGTGTAGGATATGATTATTGGTGACAAGACAAGCCTCAACCACTTCCAGAGAGCATGTCTCCTACGTGCAAAGTATGGAGAGGGAGGAAACAATTGACCACAAATGGAACAGGCTCTGAGTCTCGCCACACAATGTATGTGCATGGTCACTGAGGCGCCAACATTATGGCTGGAGGACGGATATGGTTTGTGCAGCCGTGATTGCCATCCAGAACGTGCCGTGCTATTGTGAAAAACGATTTTTTTATTCTGAGCAAATCTCTGCTTCCACTTGCTTTAATGCTTCGCCAGAGAGCCAGGGACTCTGGGAGGGGTGGGGACGCACAGGGCTGGGCTGACCTCAGGAACTCATGTGTAAAGGGCTTTTTCTCACTTGGAAGCAGGCTGGGTTCACAGCTGTTCTTTCTGGTAAAGCTTGTTTCTGAACCTTGCCACGTCTGAGTCCGAAGAGGAAAATGAAGGTGACAAATGCTGCGAGGAGCCCTGGGCACATCTTGGCTATGGTCCTGCTTAAGTCTGTTTCATTTGAATCCCAGTTTTACCTTTCCTCATTTCTGGGTTCCGAAGCATCAGATGGGTGCCAAACGCTTCCACGGACAACTAAAGCTGAACAAGGTGCAGGCAGATGAAGAGCAACGGGAGGTTGGTGTTTGGGAGAATGAATACTTGGGCTTCCTAGGCCAGTCCAGCTGGTGGTTAGAGCCCTGTTTCAGATTCCACTGAAATCTCCTAGTGTCCAAGGAACAAGTGGCTCCTAAGTCCAGAATTTCTGTTACATGTTTCACCAAGGAGAAGCTGGGCCAAAATGCATTGAAGAATAAAGCAGGAGCTTGGCTTGTGAATCCACTCTCTGATTCTGAATTTTCAAAGGCTCCGTGCACAGACATTTCAACACTGAAAGCACAGCAGGGAAAATCAAAGACTTGGGCTTCCTCCTTGCCCCTCTTTTGGGCTTTTATGGTTTTCCAAGGCGCCTCCCAGAGCCGAGTGTTGTATAGGTCATGTTTAAAAATGTCGTAGTTCTGAGGGACTTGCTGTTCTGCTTTCTTTTGCAAGGAGACCCGGTTTCTTGTCTTGTGGCCAAACACAGAGCACAGATGTCTGTGGGCCCCCTCCCTTTCCCCTGACCTTTGCTCTCTTCTCTGGATACCCTACTGACCTGTTCTCCCTTACAAGATCTGAACTGCTCACACACTTCGTTAAATTCTCATCCTAGCGAGAAGCATCCGAGCATCTTATTAGAGCCTGTATGAGTTCTGTTCTGGATGCCTATTTGTGTAACTTCAGGTCTCTGGCATGGAAACGTCCCATGCCCACAGACCCACACAGGTAATATAAACTCCAACAGTAGTTTAAGGTTTAAGGTGGTCACAAGGAACACTGGGGCCCGTGTCTCCTGGTGAACCCCTCAGGCTGTCTAAAGTGGCTAGTTCCATCTCAATGTAGCCATGCAGGAATGTAGACCGGTTAGGTAGCAAGACAAGGGGTTGTTCCTCTCCATGCTTAGGGGGCCCCCTTCAGGAGGTTGGAAGCCAATGCGGGCTAAGCCCAAGCCAGGAGAGCTTAATTGACGCCTCCCGGCTGAAAGCCCTTAAAAGGCTGGAATCTGGAGACCACCGCCCCTTCCCTTCAGCTGCTTCTCTGCCTTCCACTCAGCAGGGCTGAGTGTGCAGTGTCATGAGGGTGCCCGTGTTCAGTTTAGTGTAACGCCGGAACCTTCTTCTCTCATGTCTATAAACCCACTCGGATTACCACCCAGGCTTTGGTGTGAATTTCTTTCCAGTGTGTAGCTAAGGACCGAGACATTTCTCACCCGAGAAACCTAACAGACCCAGACTTACAATAAACCCATATTTGTATTTATAAGGCAAGAGGTGACCAGGTCTAGACAATAATGGTGAAGAGGGCCCTGGGTTTGAGAAAGATTCTGAAGTAGAATCCATAACCCTTAGAAATGTATTGGCCTTAGGGGAGGGGCAAAGAGGGCTGGATTGAGAAAGTCTCTGGCATCCAGTTCTGACTTGACTTCTGGATCCTGAATCCTTCAGGGCCATGACCTTGCCCTCCAGCCAGACCTTCCAATAGCCATCTTCTCAGAGCCTTGTTAAGTTCTCATAATACATTACACCTGCCATCCTGTGAGCAGCTACCAAACCCAGGCACTTTTTTCAAAGACAAGCTCGCTCTCTCTACCCCTAAGAGCAGGTAGTTTGGGGATGATGGATATGAGATACCACAGAAGACAAATCTGTTATCTTCCATGGTGCACAGAACATGCTGTCACAACCAGGACTCGTGACAATCCCTCAGTTTCCTAAATTGCTTCACTGCTACTTTTAATTAAGCCTCATTAGATTGTCATATCTTGATAAGAGGGATGACCCTGAACTAGATGCATAAATTAAAGCTATCCTCATCCTGTGCTTTTATATGAATGTGTTAATTATTTTTGTGATTAGGGAGAATAATGGAGGGATGGAGCAATACCAAACGGAGTTTGACAAAGTGTTGGTGTTTGCTGCGGCAAACGTGGTGCGTGTCAGATACAATCCGTCACCCAGTGAGTCTGCAATTAACACCAAGGGACAAAGGTAGGATTCCCTGTAATAAATAACCTTCCTCCCAGATGCTAATGGAGACCCAGCAGGACCCACTGTTGTGTTGTCGCAGTTGTACACGGGCCCTTAGAGGAGACAGAGCTGGTGTTTGAAACGAGTCTTGTTTGCCCCCAGTTGGCTCACACATTTGTTTTTTAAATGGCATAATCACTAACATTTAAACACAGGGTGATGTCACGTAACAATCTGCAGCTTCTGAGAAATGGAGAGGCCCGACTTTGCTGGTTGACAGTGCAGAGGGACTAGGGGAGCAGTCAGATATGGTGATCAGAGTTTGGAATCCTTGCTTTCCAAGTACATGTGTCAAGGAGTTCAAGGGTTCAGAAATTTAGGAGGGAAGTTCCAGAAGACAAGTTTGTGTGGTCGATAATAAACCAATATAGGGGTTGAGATTTCAATCTGTTGGCTATTTATTTTGTGCTTGGTAGCCAACCAGCCCAGAATTCCTGACCTCGCCGACCTGTGAAACAAGGACCATTCCAGAATGATATAGAAGCAAGCACGGAAGCGAGGGCATCCATAACCCCAAATGCATAGGGGTCAGGAACTAAGTGCTTTCTGTAGAACAGCTCCAGAAGGCAGACGTTTGGCTGGAAAACCTGTTAGGGAGCTAGCATAGGGACTGGCAGGCCTATTACACATGCTCAGAGGTCCGAGCTACCGGCTCATGAAGCAGTGGCTCACTGCATGCTCAGCAGTTCAAGTTTCCAGCCAGGAGGTGGAGCTATGCCTGGGTGGGGCTGTACCTGCATTGGCTCACCTAGGCCAGGTGAATTCAATTCAACAATTCAGCCAATTGGGTCGACCCACGTCATCGACCACGCCTCCCTAACCGCTCTTAAAACTCACGGGGATCCCAAACCAGGCCTCGCCGTGAGCTGTTTCTCGCGTGGAGCCATGGACCGAGGCACACCAGTCCCCGGAGAGGTCGAAAAGAAGCGGTGCTGTGTGATTTGGAGCTATGAGGTAAGCCGGCCCCAGGAGTGGGCCCTCCCATGTTGGTCTCACGGATTGGGGGCCCCTCTGGGCTCCTTTTACCTCACCACCCTCGGGAGAATTGTTGGGTTGAATTCACGGTGTTTGTCTTTGCGCCGTTTCTTGCTGGTGTCCGTCTTTGCGCCGTTTCTTGCTGGTGTGCGGGACTTGACGTGCCTGCTTTCCCAGGAACTCGCCTGCCTTCCCGGGCTGCATTTGTGAGGGGGCTGGGACGCTGCTGCCTGGAGGCTGGGAGGATTTTGACTCCAAAAGCCTTCTCGAGGCTCAGTGTATAAGGTTTATTTGGACGTGAAAACAGAATCAAAGATGCAATTAACGAAGTTTTAGAAGCAGGCTTTATTGAGAAGCTTGTGGGCAGGTTCAGCAACTCAGGGTATTGAGCTATTGAAGCCGCGTAGGGGGAAAAAATCCTGGCAGCGTTTTTATGCCCACTGCTGGCAGGCACAGCTGGGGAGGATCAAAGCTGGGGAGGATCTGCGCACACAGGTGCTTCAGAAGGGAGAAGGTCGTTAATCTTACCTATATGTCAGGGACGCGTGGAGTGACCATATCTTCAGAAAACATTCTGGCTTTGTGACGAGCTGGTTCCAGGAATTTGGGGTTGAGCTGGGGAGGGGAGGTCGGTTAGGGGTCAGCCTTGAGAGCTAAGATGGAGGTGCAGGACTCAAAATGGAGTCTGTTGTGCCAAGACTGGGAAACAGTGTTGTGCCGAGGCTCCGGCAAGCAGCAGGCCTGGGGGCGCCTGCGTCCACCCTGTTGGTTTGGGCAGGACTCTGGCTGGGTGGCCGGCTCCAGGCTGGCTTTCGGCTAGGCCGCAACCTGGGGCCTCCATTTTCCCAGCCACGTGACTCCACTCACAGGCAGAATGGCACCACCTGTGTCTGTTGTAGCTACACTCCATTCCCAGACAGCAAACCGCCCAGACTGCCGGAAAGTTCAGCAGAACAAGTTTCATTTCCTGCTCAGGGACCAGACCATCAGCTCTCTTGAGGGGAGACTGAGCGGCCCCCCAGTCTAATTTTCCAAAGGTTTTTATACTTTTGCAATGTGCAGGTGTGCAAGCAGGCAGAGCTCAGAAGCGGGGTATTGTGGTTAGCCATTCTTAGTTGAACCAAAACTGCTCTGGTCGTTCTCGAAAGCCTTCTGAACATCCATTTCCTTCTGTACGTTCCCTTGGGCTATGTCTGCACAGCCTAACTCCCCAGTATCAGCTAGTTCGTTGGCAGTTCATAGCTAGTTTATTTACCATTCATAATGGCTTCTGAAAGCTCAAAATGACTTCTCTTGTCAAGGCTACTTAAGCTTTGCCCAGAGCTGCTATATACTCTCCTGTTCTTAGCCAAGTTCAAATCATTGAATCTTCGGTAGCCAGCCTAGTGTATGGTGGGCTCAGCACTAAGAGTTTTGTGGCTTGTACTTTCTGTGTAAGGAATGCCACTAGCTTATTGGTTATTACTGGGCCAAATGTGAGGCTTAGCAGGAGGAGGATTAGGGGCCGGCTAGGGCCGTTCATAGGGTAGTTAGCCAGGCTGACCAATTAAGTAGCTTTTCAAACCAATTGGTTCCTCCATTTCTTTTCTTGACTCTTTGTTCTAATCCTTTCCTAACCAGGGCTCATCTATCTTTATTGATTCCCGAATGCTTTGCATAGAATTAGTTTCTCCCAATGCTGTGCACAGCATTTCTTGTTTCCAAAAGAGCAAGTCAAGCCCTCGGCGGGTTTACAACACAACTGCTACAAGGGAGTCTAGGGATCTTTCTAAATGGGAGACAGGTTTTTTTTAATCCCTGTAGATCTAAAGCAATTTGCTGACTAAGAGTCTGATAGTTTAAGTTTCCTTTTATTAAAGCAACTGACCCGACTGCAGCTAATCCCATAATCCCAAGCCCTGTTACCAGTGGGACCAATACTGGGGCTCTTTGAACTCATCCGGAAATTCCAAAGTTATCCCTACACCTCCTTCACCAGAACACAGGTACACTTGAGGAGTAACATGCACTAGCACACAAATACCCGGGGAAAAGAGACAGGGTGTTCATCCTGTGGAACAAGTAAAGCAAGTACTCATTGGAGCAGATAACAAATTAGGATCAACATTTGGTTCAATGGGAACAGCTTGAAGGCAAAAATCTCGATATCTTGATATATTAAAGGGATACTTAGATGAATAAAAACACAGTCTTGCCCTTGCAAATCTTTTAAAGTGAGCTTAGACTTGAGTCCATACTAACATCACCTATAGACTGCTGCTTCTTGTAATCCTTTTTACTAGCATTTCTAATTGGATTACACACTGTACCAATAGTGCTATTTGTACCTGTGCCTACATAGTAAGGGGAAGCAGCGTTCAGACAAAGCCAACAATCAGCTGTGAGGTGAGGATTTGAGTTCATAAATTGGAATACAGCATCCCGAGAATCAAACACAGAACCTTGAGGTGGCTCCTGAATGAGAAGGGCCCTGTGAGTTGGGCTGGCAGTGAACGGGAAAGTTACTGGAGAGTCTGGAGGGTGCGGCAAAGGAATCTTAATGACACCAGCTGTGGCTCTTCAGGATTTATCCCGAGGTTTGGGCCTTTGTACGGATGGCAGGTTGCCATATTTTACTTTGCTGGATAGAAAAGGTTTCCCGGGATCTCTATCATTTACATAATGTTGAATTCCCCATGTTTTCCCGGTGAACCCAATAACGCTTGAATCCAATTCTTATTGGGTTATATTTGGAAACCATACACGTAGTGGGATCAAACCCTTCCGACTTGAGTCTCATTCTTGTAAAAATAATAGGGTCATCTTTAACAAGTTTCCACCCTGAAAATGATGGTTTCACAACCCCAAGCTGCGCAATGGTAATGTCCCTCCCCTTGGCAGTTAGGGAGTACATGAGCCGGGCATATATAGACATTGTTTGTTTGGAGCCTTCTTTCTATAGAGGGTATTCCGCACCAATAGGACGGGATTCGAGTATAGGTCCCATTGTGCCCTTTACCTTTAAAGGATCCAGAATGCCAATTCTTTCCTAGCAAATCAAACAAATCAAAATGAAAACAAGGGGTCATACCTAGTATAAGAGGTTACATATTCACTGCTGGAGGTTAGAATAGCAGTCCACAGATGTGTTTGTGCTTGGGGGAAACACTGGGTGTTGTCAGCAATACTCAGAGAAAAACAATTAAGTTCTGTAAAGCCTTAATTTTGAGGGATTTTCCGTCTTTCTGGGTGTCCATCTTTCCAGGATATGCTCAGGGAGGGCTTTTATTTTTTCTACTTATGACTGAGGAATCCACGGTCCCCGCCCCACTATTTTAACTGCAGTTGGTGTTGTAAGTATCACTTGGTATGGGCCAGTCCACCTAGGTTCTAAGGTGTCAGGTTGGTGCTTCTTTACCCATGTCCAGTTTCCTGGTTGCACATTGTTGGCTGCCTGTTCCCTTTCCCTTGGTTAGGCCCAAAATGAAGGTGTCAGAGCAGATGATTTGTCTCTCACCTGTTGCACAGCCTGCAGGCACTCGATGAGGGAATGATTAGTGACTTCCATTATTTCTACTTCTTTCAATCTTGGGAGGATTTGGGGAAGGTCTGCCAAACATAAATTCAAATGGGGACATGCTTTTCACATAGGGAGTGCATCAGACTTGAAGTAGGGCAAAAGGTAAAGTAAGGATCAACCCAGCTCTCGCCAGGTGCTAAATGCAACTTAACGAACAATTCATTTAGGGTTCTGTTTATTTTTTTCTACTTGCCCTGAAGAGCTTCCAGTTAATATTTAGAAGCATTGCTAAGACTTTAGTAATTTGAGCAATAAATGTTGGCCCATTGTTGGACCCCAAGGTGGTGGGAAGGCCAAATCTAGGGACAATTTTAGTTACTAATAATTTACACACAGTGGCAGCAGTTTCCTTCTTTGTTGGGAAGGCTTCCACCCATCCAGAACAGGTGTCTACGAACACCAGCAAATATCGGTAGTCATACTTTCTAAATTTGATATCCATAAAGTCCACCTCCCAGAATTCTCCAGGACTACTACCTCAAGCTCGTGGTTGGGGTTGCTCCTTTTCTTTCTGCGGTTGTTTACCCGAGCACAGTGCAATCAACGGTGGGTGACATCTGCCACCCAGTGTCCAAGCCTGGGTATGTAAAAGTGCCTGAGAAGCAACTGAGACAGTTTAGAGAGGATCCCAAATGCATACCTTCATGTAGTCCTTGAGTCAGATCTCTCCCAGAGCTTCTGGCATGAATCTTCTTCCATCAGGATGGAGCAGCCACCCTGGATGCTCCCAACCTTTTTGGCAGGCCAGCTCTTGGCTTATCTTTAGATCATTTTCTGAGTATGTAGGTTGTGGCTGTAACACTGGGGATGGCATGGTCACAGCCACTACCTTGGGGATTTGTGGTATAGTCCTGGCATTCGAGATCCACCGGTCCGGGGGACTGGTTAGGAGTGGTTCAACCATAGGTCCCCCTACCACAGCAATATCCTGTCCCAGTGTAAGCTTCCTAGCTTCTATGACTAGGATGGCCGTGGCAGCCACAGCTGGCATGCAGCTCAGCCATCCTGCAGCTACAGAGTCCAGTTTCTTTGAAAGATAGGTCACAGATCTCTTCCATGGCCGCAAGTTCTCAGTTAGCACTTCTTTTGCTGTGCCTCTGGCCTCACATAGACAATTGGAAGAGCTTTACTATGTCTAGTAGGGCAAGGGAGGTTGCCCATATGAGCGACTTTTTAAAGGATTCAAACGCTTGTTGTTCTACTTCAGTCCATTTAAGTTCTTTTTCCTTTCCCCAGTACTTGCATATAGGGGTTTCGTTGTTTTTGCAAATCCCAAATTCCACAATGGACAGTACCCCACAGTTCCTAGAAACTCTTGCAACTGCTTCTTCGTCTAAGGACTGGGATTTTGAGGATCGCCTCAGTGCGGCTGGGGGACAAGGTCCGTTTCCCCTCCTCCAGTTGGTAGCCTAGGTATACAGCTTTATGGACACACAGTTGATCCTTTCTTGCAGATACCCTGTACCCCAATGGGCCAAGGACTATTATCAGGTCCTTGGTAGCCCGTTGGCATTCCTCCAGGGTTTTGGAGGCCAGGAGGAGGTCATCTGCATACTGGAGCAAGGTGGTTTGGGGGTGTTCCTCCTTGTGTCCCTGTAAGTCTTCACTGGGTTGATATGCAGCGGACACGGGTATGGAGAACAAAGCATCTTTAAGTCCAAAACAGTATAACAAATTCAGTTTGATGGGATAGTACTCAGGAGGATCTCAGGGTTTGGCAAGTGGGGTGGCCAGTTTCTATCCTCTCATTTGCCTCTCTGAGATCCTGCACCGGTTGGAAGTCCTCAGTTCCCGGCTTCTGCATGGGCAGCAGGGGAGCATTCCATGTGGACTTGCAGAGGACCCAAATGCCTGTCCTCTTTAGTCTGCAAATGGGAACAGAAATACCCACTTTTGCTATCCAGGGAGTAGGGTTAGCTTGACACACCAGTGTAGCTGAGCTCAGAAGTTGTACGACCCCAGGCACCTGAAGTTCAGAAAGGTCTGGCAGGTTGTTCTCTGCCCAAACAAAAGGAATATCTTTTAGTGATTTATCAAGAAGTTCCTTTGAGGAGGTCTCTTCTGCTCCTTGATAAAACACATATCACTCTGACATTGGAGCGGTGAGCAAAACTTTTGGCTTTTCAAGTTCAAGGGTTAAGGTGGTTGTAGCAGATGAGAAAGTAATTATGGCTGCCATTTTTCATAATAAGTCACGATCAATTAGGGGAAAGGGGCATTGAGGCATTACCAGGGTGAGCGTGTAACTGTCTCTTGTGCTAAATCTGTTATTCTGGCCGTTGTCCATGGGTGTGCTTGGGTCTGCCCTGGGGCCCCTGTAATGAAAGCCTTTCCTTTTGACAAGGCACCTGCAGTCTTTTCTGAAACCAAGAAGGTGACCCCTTTGTCCACCTAGAAATTTACTGGCTGGCTCCCTACATGGAGAGTGAGCATGGGCTCTTTGGGGTCAAGTGAAACAGAGCCTGGACACCTTTATTCAGCTTCGAGCATTATTGTCTGTAGCTTCGATTTTTCTAGGCGAGGACTAGGCCCGTTCTCTCTAGTGGTGGCTCGTCCGCCTCTCCTGGGCTTTTCAAGGCACTGATTTTTCCAATGTCACTGTTTTGTATAGTAGGTACATGGATACTTCCTCAGGACTAGGCGAGTGAGAAGCGGGGTATTAGGGTTAGCCATTCTTAGTTGAACCAAAACTGCTCTGGTCGTTCTCGCAAGCCTTCTGAACACCCATTTCTTTCATGACATTCCTTTGGGCGACGTCTGCACAGCCTACCTCCCCAATATCAGCTAGTTCATTTACACTTCCTAGCTACTTTATTTTCTTTTCATGGTGGCTTCTGTCAGCCCCAAATGGCTTCACTCTTGTCAAAGCTGTTTCAGCTTTTCCCAGAGATCCTACACAGTCGCCATTGTAGCCGAGAGGTAACATGATCTGTGACCATGGCCAAGATGGCACCCACCAGTCCACATGTGGAAGGGCGCTGCCTAGGGAGCTGGGTGAAGAGGCCTGGGAGTTAGCCCTGTTGGTCCCGGGAGCCCAAAGTTTCCCTTTTCCCCTCCATTCCCTTTGCGTTTCTCCTGGTTTTTCAAACAAGCTGCTCTAGCTCTATAATCCCAAGCACAAAATTGTCATAATTCTTAATGAAAACGTATCTGGTGCCCAAATTATAAATGTGACAATTTGGTCACATTTCAAAAACACTGACAATTTTATGCTTTTAAAATATATTTTGAATGTCATATATATTGATAACTATGAAAGTAAATAATAAAAACCAAAAAAAATATTTCCTAAATTTAAAACTTGAGGCGTTATAGGGCTAGTGTTCTTCCAGATTTGGTTTGTTCCTTCTTACAGGCTGCTTTTCCGTGGCCCAATCTTAGGCCAATGGCGTTCGGAAGCCTAGGCGGAGTCACTGTTATTTAGGCTTTCAGCGATGCTGCTTCAGGCACTTTTGGGGACAGCTCTTACTTAATACACAGCTCCTCTGCCATGATATTCCAGCCAGAAATTCCAATTTCCCTTAAGGTTCCCTGAGCTGCCACATGTCCATTTCCTTGAGAGATTTGAGCATCAGCCCCGCCAGCAGGCGTCTTGGAGGGCCTTGGGGCCATCCCAAGCAGTGGTCCTCCTAGCCTGTTGTCCAGGAAAATGGTTGGACCTAAAGGTCGCCCTCGGCGACTAGTCCTTGACCCCTTCCCTCGGGCTGAGGCATGAGATTCAGGGAAACCCAGGGGTGTGCTCTCAAGTGGGGGTTATTGACCTGGAGGCAGCAAGCTGTCAATCGCCTCCTTGTTTTGTGCTTTCTAGATAGGACTTAGCAGCTTGATGCTCAGGAATTGCCCCCTTGCATGAATCGTGTCCAATTGGAATAGAGTTGATACAGAGAGGCTGGGCAAACAAAAGATGATAGATTCACTTTGCAACTCTATTTGGCCACAGTATCGTTTTGTGAAAGGAGAATGGTGGGCAGAGAAGGGTACGCTTTCCCTTCCAACCGTGATTCACCGGGAACAGTTCGGTAGAGTGCCGGGAAAGTGGGCGGAGATGCCAGAACTTAGAGCATTTCTCCTCTCGAGGAGCAGTAGGAGACCTTCATCCCCAGTGCACCCAGGAACCCCTAAGGCTGGCGTCCTCAAACTGTGGTCCATGGGGCACAGGTGGCGCGATGCCATTTATCCCACCCTCGGGGTGTTTTTGCTGCCACTGCCTGTCCTGCTTAGCAGCCGACTCGTGCAGTGTGCATACGAATTTGTCCATAGATAGGTTTTTTGAAAACCATAGTCTGGCCCTCCAACGGTCGGAGAGACAATGAACTGGCCCCCTGTGTAAACAATTTGAGGACTCCTGCCCTAAGGGATCCTGGACTTCAGGTCACTATTGTCCCACCCCTGAACCCTCCCTGAACATTCTACCCCTTGTAGAGGCACCAGGGGCATTTGGTCCCCGGGTAACTTACAAGCCTTTTACTCAAATGGAACCCGAGAAAATTAAAAATGGCACAGGCAGTTACTCTACTTTTGATCCCTGTTGAATCTGCCTGTAGCATCCCAATATTACAATTTAACCCTATAACATTGAACATGACCTTTCCCTAACATTTAATCTAATGAATATAAATATATATATATTGATAACTATGAAAGTAATGAATCAAAACGAAATTTTTTTTGCCCAAAAATTTAAAAGTGAGGCGTTATAGGGTTTAAAAGAAGGATGGTTCTTATCAGAGGGGCCAATGCCTTAGGATCATAAGTGAAGCGGTGATCCCACTGCACCCAGTAGTGCCCAAACCCTGGACCCCGCTAGGGGAAATTGTGAATGCTTTTACCCCTGTGCCTGTACTTAGAATGAACAAACACGCACGCCTGATAATCCTAAGATTTTTTACTTACTTCCTGTGATACTCACCTACTTTCAAGGGCACTCCCACCTCACAATCCTAGCCTTGTCTCTGTTAAACTGTTCACCCTTTTGTGCGTTTGTTGGTTTTTCCAGAAGTTCTCAAGTTACCAAAGCCCCTAATCCAATTGTGCCAACTCCAGGACCACCATCTCCTGGACCACTTCAACGTTATCCAATCTAGCGCTGAATGGACAACACCTCCCAGCAGAGCAGTAAGGTTGTGGACCCAAAGCCCCACCTCGCCCCTTTTTCCAGCAGGAAGTAGCTAGAGATGTCGTCGCCCAGTACCCCAAAGATTTGGGTCCACATCTCTTCAGGATGGAAATGTTAGGTAGCTAGCATAGGGACTGGGGTGTCCATTACACATGCTCAGATGGCCCAGTTAGCGGCCCAGGAAAGAGTGGAACACTGTGCGTGCTCAAAGGTCCAGGTTTCCGGCCAGGAAGGGCAGGTCCACCTGGGTGGGCGCTGCACCTGCATCGACCCACCTAGGCCAAGTATATACAATTCAGCCACTAGGATCGACCAGGGTTGCCCACCACACCTCCCTAACGCTCCTAAACCTCCCTTGGATCACAAACCAGGCTTTGGCATGCATTCTTTCTCACGCAGAACCAAGGACCGAGGGATATCTGTCCCCAGAGAGATCTGACCAACCCAGGGAAGCTCTTTGGAGGCAGCAGGAGTGGACGTGAGTGGCTGGTGGATACTGTTCAGATGCATGGCTTTCTGCTTGGAAGGGTTTTTAGTCTTGGCTGACAGGATCAGAGGAGGTAGTATGTCTGGATCACATAGTTTCCATGTCCACAAATGAGCTGCCCATTCCAAAGTCCTGACAGTGCCTTTGGAAAACACTGTGCTTTGGAATGTCACTCCTTGCAGAGGGCAGTGGGAGGGTTTGGACCCAGGTATGCTGCCCCTTTCTCCCAGTTGCCGGATTCTGGATCCTGATTATATCTCTCACAGGATCAGTTAGTGGGCTTGTTGTCTGCCTCAAGGTTTGTTCACCGAGGTCCTCCAGCTAGGTGGTGGTGTGTGTGCATGAGCAGAGGCTTCCTGCCAATCCCCCATGAGTTGAAGAGCTGTCCTGGTGTGGGCTCCGTGAAAGAGGTGCCCCAGACAGCAGGACTACACAAGAAGGTGGGCCCTGCAGGAACCGGAGGGCCATTCCCCCTGTGGAATAACCTCAGAGCCCCGCCTCTCTCACTGTCCAGCTGCCGGGGCTGTGGACCCTAAGCTTCATGCCCCACACAGGAATAGACACAGGGTGAGGCGACTGCAGCACCTGCTTTTGCTGGTCTAATCCAGCCTGAGATCATCCTAGCATCAACCCTCTGTCAGGGTCTTTTTTTTCTCTCCTTTTATAGGGGCTCATACAACAATAACCACAATACGTGTAACATCACTGATATAAGGCACATTTGTACATTCATTGCCCTCATTATTCTCAAAATATCTTCTCTCCACCCAAGTCCCTGGCCTCAGCTCCTCATTCCCCCCGCCCCCATTTTCACTACCCCTCCTCATCAATCCTTCATTATTTACTAATTATTATTTGGTAATATCTTGCACTGTCTGATGTCCCCCTTCACCCCGTTTTCTTTTGAGGTTTTATGTAGATCCTTGTCATCGGTTCCCCGGTGCCAACCTACCCTCCCTCCACCCTCCCAGCATCCCCATTCATAACACTGGTCCTAAAGGGCTCATCCACCTTGAATTCCCTGTGTGTCTAGTTCCTATCTGTCCCAGTGTACATTCTCTGGTCTAGTCAGATTTGTAAGTTATAATTGGGATCTTGATAGTGAGGGGAGAAGAAGCATTGAGGAGCTAGAGGAAAGTTGTGTTTCACCGTTGCTGTCTAGTACCCTGTGTAGGCATGTCTCTTCCCCAAGACCTTACTTAA
Organism: Tenrec ecaudatus; assembly: GCF_050624435.1. Classification (NCBI taxonomy): domain Eukaryota; kingdom Metazoa; phylum Chordata; class Mammalia; order Afrosoricida; family Tenrecidae; genus Tenrec; species Tenrec ecaudatus. The sequence goes on along the minus strand of NW_027458601.1, from coordinate 21,983 downwards.
GGGAATGTCCAGTGTACTGCAAATGGGCTTTGGCTCTCTACCCAGCATTCCCTGCTCATTCGCAATGAGATTTTTTTGTGCTGATGATGCCTGATCCCTTTGATACCTCGTGATCGCACAGGCTGGTATGCTTATTCCATGTGGGCTCTGTTGTTTCTGAGCTACATGGCCGCTTGCTTACCCTTCAGGCCTTTAGGACCTCAGACGCCATATCTTTTGATAGCAGGGCACCATCAGCTTTCTTGACCACATTTGCTTATGCAACCGCTTAGACATCAGGGAACGTGTCGGGAAGGTGAGCATCATAGAATGCCAATATAATAGAACAAGGTATTCTTGCAATGAGAGAGTCCTTGAGTGGAGGCCCAAAGGCCATCTGCTACCTTAATAGGAAACCTATAAGGATATGGACATAGGTGTATTTCCCCATGCTCACAGATAAATATATTTACATCTGTGCGTGCCTTTCTTTAGACCTGTATAACTGGCCCGTGCTTCCTAGGTCGCTCTGCTATTCCCTTTCATTTCCCTCTTGTGCCCATTGCCATGCTCAGTCTTCATTTGGGTTTCAGTAAATCCTCTTGGTTCCTTCACCCTTGATCACGCCCTACCAGGATTCCTACATCGCCCTCACCACGGATTTGCATCCACTTGTTGTTCCCTTGTCTCTGGGTTTCTTGACATCACTCCCTTTTCCCCCAACTCCCTCTTTCCCGTGGCCCTCCCGCGAAGCATTTGTCCCCTTTTGCTCTCCTGCAGATTGTGCATCCAGCATCTCTTTTTAGACATACAGTAGAGGTAATAACATGCACAAACACAAGACAGAGCGAAAGCAAGCACCAAAAGAAAGAAAATAGCCAAAATCCAATGACCATCAAAGAAAACACAACTCCTCAAGAAAGGAAAGCTCGTAGTTAGTTCACGGACTGTTTGTTGGCCCTTAGCAGTGTTTTCCAGTCCAGTCTGTGCGGGCACCAAGTCCTGCCCCCAAAGTCCTCCTTTAGCATTCCCTGGGAACCTTGTTGTTCCACCTCCTTACTCTTCTGCTGCACCCCCTTAGTGCTATGCCTCGGTGTGGCGGTATCCGTTCCGGCACTGTGTCTCCAGTGTTGTCCCTTCTAGGGCTATGGGTCTTTGAGGGACGTCGTGTCTCATCTTGGGCTGGCCATGTGGTCTTCTGTGTGGACTGTCTTCTCTGAGTGGGAACATCATCCCAAAGGCAGGATTCCGTAGCCCACTGAGTGACTTTCTCTCCAGCAGCTTCTAGGTAGGCTGTGCCCCATGAGGGGCCCTGAGGTGCCTGTGTAAACCTGAGTCTGATGGAGGTTAGAATAGCAGTCCACGGATGTGTTTGTGCTTGGGGGAAACAGTGGGTGCTGTCAGCAATACTCGGAGAAAAACAATTTAGTTCTGTAAAGCCTTAATTTTGAGGGATTTTCCGTCTTTCTGGGTGTCCATCTTTCCAGGATATGCTCAGGGAGGGCTTTTTTTTTTAAACTTATGATTGATGATCTACGGCCCCCTCCCCACTATTTTAACTGCAGTTGGTGTTGTAAGTATCACTTGGTATGGGCCAGTCCACCTGGTTCTAAGGTGTCAGGTTGGTGCTTCTTTACCCATGTCCAGTTTCCTGGTTGCACGTTGTTGGCTGCCTGTTCCCTTTCCCTTGGTTAGGCCCAAAATGAAGGTGTCAGAGCAGATGATTTGTCTCTCACCAGTTGCACAGCCTGCAGGCACTCGATGAGGGAACGATTAGTGACTTCCATTATTTCTACTTCTTTCAATCTTGGGAGGAATTGGGGAAGGTCTGCCAAACATTAATTCAAATGGGGTCATGCTTTTCACATAGGGAGTGCATCGGACTTGAAGTAGGGCAAAAGGTAAAGTAAGCATCAACCCAGTTCTCGCCAGGTCCTAAATGCAACTTAACGAACAATTCCTTTAGGGTTCTGTTTATTTTTTCTACTTGCCCTGAAGAGCTTCCAGTTAATATTTAGAAGCATTGCTAAGACTTTAGTAATTTGAGCAATAAATGTTGGGCCATTGTTGGACCCCAAGGTGGTGGGAAGGCCAAATCTAGGGACAATTTTAGTTACTAATAATTTACACACAGTGGCAGCAGTTTCCTTCTTTGTTGGGAAGGCTTCCACCCATCCAGAACAGGTGTCTACGAACACCAGCAAATATCGGTAGCCATACTTTCTAAGTTTGATATCCATAAAGTCCACCTCCCAGAATTCTCCACGACTACTACCTCAAGCTCTTGGTTGTGGTTGCTCCTTTTCTTTCTGGGGTTGTTTACCCGAGCACAGTGCAATCAACGGTGGGTGACATCTGCCACCCAGTGTCCAAGCCTGGGTATGTAAAAGTGCCTGAGAAGCAACTGAGACAGTTTAGAGAGGATCCCAAATGCATACCTTCATGTAGTCCTTGAGTCAGATCTCTCCCAGAGCTTCTGGCATGAATCTTCTTCCATCAGGATGGAGCAGCCACCCTGGATGCTCCCAGCCTGTTTGGCAGGCCAGCTCTTGGCTTATCTTTAGATCATTTTCTGAGTATGTAGGTTGTGGCTGTAACACTGGGGATGGCATGGTCACAGCCACTACCTTGGGGATTTGTGGTATAGTCCTGGCATTCGAGATCCACCGGTCCGGGGGACTGGTTAGGAGTGGTTCAACCATAGGTCCCTCTACCACAGCAATATCCTGTCCCAGTGTAAGCTTCCTAGCTTCTATGACTAGGATGGCCGTGGCAGCCACAGCTGGCATACAGCTCAGCCATCCTGCAGCTACAGGGTCCAGTTTCTTTGAAAGATAGGTCACAGGTCTCTTCCATGGCCGCAAGTTCTCAGTTAGCACTTCTTTTGCTGTGCCTCTGGCCTCACATAGACAATTGGAAGGGCTTTACTATGTCTAGTAGGGCAAGGGAGGTTGCCCATATGAGCGACTTTTAAAAGGATTCAAACGCTTGTTGTTCTACTTCAGTCCATTTAAGTTCTTTTTCCTTTCCCCAGTACTTGCATATAGGGGTTTCGTTGTTTTTGCAAATCCCAAATTCCACAATGGACAGTACACCACAGTTCCTAGAAAATCTTGCAACTGCTTCTTCGTCTCAGGGACTGGGATTTTGAGGATCGCCTCAGTGCGGCTGGGGGACAAGGTCCGTTTTCCCTCCTCCAGTTGGTAGCCTAGGTATACAGCTTTATGGACACACAGTTGATCCTTTCTTGCAGATACCCTGTACCCCAATGGGCCAAGGACTATTATCAGGTCCTTGGTAGCCCGTTGGCATTCCTCCAGGGTTTTGGAGGCCAGGAGGAGGTCATCTGCATACTGGAGCAAGGTGGTTTGGGGGTGTTCCTCCTTATGTCCCTGTAAGTCTTCACTGGGTTGATATGCAGCGGACACGGGTATGGAGAACAAAGCATCTATAAGTCCAAAACAGTATAACAAATTCAGTTTGATGGGATAGTACTCAGGAGGATCTCAGGGTTTGGCACGTGGGGTGGCCAGTTTCTATCCTCTCATTTGCCTCTCTGAGATCCTGCACCGGTTGGAAGTCCTCAGTTCCCGGCTTCTGCATGGGCAGCAGGGGAGCATTCCATGTGGACTTGCAGAGGACCCAAATGCCTGTCCTCTTTAGTCTGCAAATGGGAACAGAAATACCCACTTTTGCAATCCAGGGAGTAGGGTTAGCTTGACACACCAGTGTAGCTGAGCTCAGAAGTTGTACGACCCCAGGCACCTGAAGTTCAGAAAGGTCTGGCAGGTTGTTCTCTGCCCAAACAAAAGGAATATCTTTTAGTGATTTATCAAGAAGTTCCTTTGAGGAGGTCTCTTCTGCTCCTTGATAAAACACATATCACTCTGACATTGGAGTGGTGAGCAAAACTTTTAGCTTTTCAAGTTCAAGGGTTAAGGTGGTTGTAGCAGATGAGAAAGTAATTATTACTGCCATTTTTCATAATAAGTCACGATCAATTAGGGGAAAGGGGCATTGAGGCATTACCAGGGTGAGCGTGTAACTGTCTCTTGTGCTAAATCTGTTATTCTGGCCGTTGTCCATGGGTGTGCTTGGGTCTGCCCTGGGGCCCCTGTAATGAAAGCCTTTCCTTTTGACAAGGCACCTGTAGTCTTTTCTGAAACCAAGAAGGTGACCCCTTTGTCCACCTAGAAATTTACTGGCTGGCTCCCTACATGGAGAGTGAGCATGGGCTCTTTGGGGTCAAGTGAAACAGAGCCTGGACACCTTTATTCAGCTTCGAGCATTATTGTCTGTAGCTTCGATTTTTCTAGGCGAGGACTAGGCCCGTTCTCTCTAGTGGTGGCTCGTCCGCCTCTCCTGGGCTTTTCAAGGCACTGATTTTTCCAATGTCACTGTTTTGTATAGTAGGTACATGGATACTTCCTCAGGACTAGGCGAGTGAGAAGCGGGGTATTAGGGTTAGCCATTCTTAGTTGAACCAAAACTGCTCTGGTCGTTCTCGCAAGCCTTCTGAACACCCATTTCCTTCATGACATTCCCTTGGGCGACGTCTGCACAGCCTACCTCCCCAATATCAGCTAGTTCATTTACACTTCCTAGCTACTTTATTTTCTTTTCATGGTGGCTTCTGTCAGCCCCAAATGGCTTCACTCTTGTCAAAGCTGTTTCAGCTTTTCCCAGAGATCCTACACAGTCGCCATTGTAGCCGAGAGGTAACATGATCTGTGACCATGGCCAAGATGGCACCCACCAGTCCACATGTGGAAGGGCGCTGCCTAGGGAGCTGGGTGAAGAGGCCTGGGAGTTAGCCCTGCCTGGTCCCGGGAGCCCAAAGTTTCCTTTTTCCCCTCCATCCCCTTTGCCTTTCTCCTGGTTTTTCAAACAAGCTGCTCTAGCCCTATAACGCCAAGCATAAAATTGTCATAATTCTTAATGAAAACGTATCTGGTACCCAAATTATAAATGTGACAATTTGGTCACATTTCAAAAACACTGAAAATTTTATGCTTTTAAAATATATTTTGAATGTCATATATATTGATAACTATGAAAGTAAATAATAAAAACCAAAAAAAATATTTCCAAATTTAAAACTTGAGGCGTTATAGGGCTAGTGTTCTTCCAGATTTGGTTTGTTCCTTCTTACAGGCTGCTTTTCCGTGGCCCAATCTTAGGCCAATGGCGTTCGGAAGCCTAGGCGGAGTCACTGTTATTTAGGCTTTCAGCGATGCTGCTTCAAGCACTTTTGGGGACAGCTCTTACTTAATACACAGCTCCTCTGCCATGATGTTCCAGCCAGAAATTCCAATTTCCCTTAAGGTTCCCTGAGCTGCCACGTGTCCCTTCCCTTGAGAGATTTGAGCATCAGCCCCGCCAGCAGGAGTCTTGGAGGGCCTTGGGGCCATCCCAAGCAGTGGTCCTCCTAGCCTGTTGTCCAGAAAAATGGTTGGACCTAAAGGTCGCCCTCGGCGACTAGTCCTTGACCCCTTCCCTCGGGCTGAGGCATGAGATTCAGGGCAACCCAGGGGTGTGCTCTCAAGTGGGGGTTATTGACCTGGAGGCAGCAAGCTGTCAATCGCCTCCTTGTTTTGTGCTTTCTATATGGGACTTAGCAGCTTGATGCTCAGGAATTGCCCCCTTGCATGAATCGTGTCCAATTGGGATAGAGTTGATACAGAGAGGCTGGGCAAACAAAAGCTGATAGATTCACTTTGCAACTCTATTTGGCCACAGTATCGTTTTGAGAAAGGAGAATGGTGGGCAGAGAAGGGTACGCTTTCCCTTCCAACCGTGATTCACCGGGAACAGTTCGGTAGAGTGCTGGGAAAGTGGGCGGAGATGCCAGAACTTAGAGCATTTCTCCTCTCGAGGAGCAGTAGGAGACCTTCATCCCCAGTGCACCCAGGAGCCCCTAAGGCAGGCGTCCTCAAACTGTGGTCCATGGGGCACATGTGGCGCGATGCTATTTATCCCACCCTCGGGGTGTTTTTTGCTGCCACTACCTGTCCTGCTTAGCAGCCGACTCGTGCAGTGTGCATAGGAATTTGTCCATAGGTTTCTTGAAAACCATATTCTGGCCCTCCAACGGTCGGAGAGACAATGAACTGGCCCCCTGTGTAAACAATTTGAGGACTCCTGCCCTAATGGATCCTGGACTTCAGGTCACTATTGTCCAACCCCTGAACCCTCCCTGAACATTCTACCCCTAGTAGAGGAACCAGGGGCATTTGGTCCCAGGGTAACTTACAAGCCTTTTACTCAAATGGAACCCGAGAAAATTAAAAATGACACAGGCAGTTACTCTACTTTGGATCCCTGTTGAATCCGCCTGTAGCATCCCAATATTACAATTTAACCCTATAACACCGAGCTTGACCTTTCCCTAACATTTAATCAAATGAATATAAATGTATATATATTGATAACTATGAAAGTAATGAATCAAAACGAAATTTTTTTTGCCCAAAAATTTAAAAGTGAGGCGTTATAGGGTTAAAAAGAAGGATGGTTCTTATCAGAGGGGCCAATGCCTTAGGATCATAAGTGAAGCGGTGATCCCACTGCACCCAGTAGTGCCCAAACCCTGGACCCCGCGAGGGGAAATTGTGAATGCTTTTACCCCTGTGCCGGTACTTAGAATGAACAAACACACACGCCTGATAAACCTAAGACTTTTTATTTACTTCCTGTGATACTCACCTACTTTCAAGGGACTCCCACCTCACAATCCTAGCCTTGTCTCAGTTAAACTGTTCACCATTTTGTGCGTTTGTTGGTTTTTCCAGAAGTTCTCAAGTTACCAAAGCCCCTAATCCAATTGTGCCAACTCCAGGACCACCATCTCCTGGACCACTTCAACCTTATCCAATCTAGCGCTGAATGGACAACCCCTCCCAGCAGAGCAGGAAGGTTGTGGACCCAAAGCCCCACCTCGCCCCTTTTGCCAGCAGGAAGTAGCTAGAGATGTCGTCGCCCAGTACCCCAAAGATTTGGGTCCACATATCTTCAGGATGGAAATGTTAGGTAGCTAGCATAGGGACTGGGGTGTCCATTACACATGCTCAGATGGCCCAGTTAGCGGCCCAGGAAGGAGTGGCACACTGTGCGTGCTCAGAGGTCCAGGTTTCCGGCCAGGAAGGGCAGGTCCACCTGGGTGGGCGCTGCACCTTCATCGACCCACCTAGGCCAAGTATATTCAATTCAGCCACTAGGATCGACCAGGGTTGCCCACCACACCTCCCTAACGCTCCTAAACCTCCCTGGGATCACAAACCAGGCTTTGGCATGAATTCTTTCTCACGCAGAACCAAGGACCGAGGGATATCTGTCCCAGAGAGATCTGACCAACCCAGGGAAGCTCTTTGGAGGCAGCAGGAGTGGACGTGAGTGGCTGGTGGATACTGTTCAGATGCATGGCTTTCTGCTTGGAAGGGTTTTTTAGTCTTGGCTGACAGGATCAGAGGAGGTAGTATGTCTGGATCACATAGTATCCATGTCCACAAATGAGCTGCCCATTCCAAAGTCCTGACAGTGCCTTTGGAAAACACTGTGCTTTGGAATGTCACACCTTGCAGAGGGCAGTGGGAGGGGCTGGGACCCAGGTATGCTGCCCCTTGCTCCCAGTTGCCGGTTTCTGGATCCTGATTATATCTCTCACAGGATCAGTTAGTGGGCTTGTTGTCTGCCTCAAGGTTTGTTCACCGAGGTCCTCCAGCTAGGTGGTGGTGTGTGTGCATGAGCAGAGGCTTCCTGCCAATCCCCCATGAGTTGAAGAGCTGCCCTGGTGTGGGCTCCGTGAAAGAGGTGCCCCAGACAGCAGGACTACACAAGAAGGTGGGCACTGCAGGAACCGGAGGGCCATTCCCCCTGTGGAATGACCTCAGAGCCCCGCCTCTCTCACTGTCCAGCTGCCGGGGCTGTGGACCCTAAGCTTCATGCCCCACACTGGAATAGACACAGGGTGAGGCGACTGCAGCGCCTGCTTTTGCTGGTCTAATCCAGCCTGAGATCATCCTAGCATCAACCCTCTGCCAGGGTCTTTTTTTTCTCTCCTTTTATAGGGGCTCATACAACAATAACCACAATACGTGCAAACATCACTGATATAAGGCACATTTGTACATTCATTGCCCTCATTATTCTCAAAATATCTTCTCTCCACCCAAGCCCCTTGCCTCAGCTCCTCATTCCCCCGCCCCCATTCTCACTACCCCTCCTCATCAATCCTTCATCATTTACTAATTATTATTTTGTCATATCTTGCACTGTCTGATGTCCCCGTTCACCCCCTTTTTTTTGAGGTTTTATGTAGATCCATGTCATCGGTTCCCCGGTGCCAACCTACCCTCCCTCCACCCTCCCAGCATCCCCATTCATAACACTGGTCCTAAAGGGCTCATCCACCTAGAATTCCCTGTGTGTCTAGTTCCTATCTGTCCCAGTGTACATTCTCTGGTCTAGTCAGATTTGTAAGTTATAATTGGGATCTTGATAGTGAGGGGAGAGGAAGCATTGAGGAGCTAGAGGAAAGTTGTGTTTCACCGTTGCTGTCTAGTACCCTGTGTAGGCATGTCTCTTCCCCAAGACCTTACTTAAGGGAATGTCCAGTGTACTGCAAATGGGCTTTGGCTCTCTACCCAGCATTCCCTGCTCATTCGCAATGAGATTTTTTTTGTGCTGATGATGCCTGATCCCTTTGATACCTCGTGATCGCACAGGCTGGTATGCTTATTCCATGTGGGCTCTGTTGTTTCTGAGCTACATGGCCGCTTGCTTACCCTTCAGGCCTTTAAGACCTCAGACGCCATATCTTTTGATAGCAGGGCACCATCAGCTTTCTTGACCACATTTGCTTATGCAACCGCTTAGACATCAGGGAACGTGTCGGGAAGGGGGGCATCATAGAATGCCAATGTAATAGAACAAGTTATTCTTGCAATGAGAGAGTCCTTGAGTGGAGGCCCAAAGGCCATCTGCTACCTTAATAGGAAACCTATAAGGATATGGACATAGGTGTATTTCCCCATGCTCACAGATAAATATATTTACATCTGTGCGTGCCTTTCTTTAGACCTGTATAACTGGCCCGTGCTTCCTAGGTCGCTCTGCTATTCCCTTTCATTTCCCTCTTGTGTCCACTGCCATGCTCAGTCTTCATTTGGGTTTCAGTAAATCCTCTTGGTTCCTTCACCCTTGATCACGCCCTACCAGGATTCCTACATCGCCCTCACCACGGATTTGCATCCACTTGTTGTTCCCTTGTCTCTGGGTTTCTTGACATCACTCCCTTTCCCCCCAACTCCCTCTTTCCCGTGGCCCTCCCGCGAAGCGTTGGTCCCCTTATTCTCTCCGGCAGATTGTGCATCCTGCATCTCATTTTAGACATACAGTAGAGGTAATAACATGCACAAACACAAGACAGAGCGAAAGCAAGCACCAAAAGAAAGAAAATAGCCAAAATCCAATGACCATCAAAGAAAACACAACTCCTCAAGAAAGGAAAGCTCGTAGTTATTTCACGGACTGTTTGTTGGCCCTTAGCAGTGTTTTCCAGTCCAGTCTGTGCGGGCACCAAGTCCTGCCCCCAAAGTCCTCCCTTAGCATTCCCTGGGGACCTTGTTGCTCCACCTCCTTACTCTTCTGCTGCACCCCCTTAGTGCTATGCCTTGGTGTGGCGGGATCAGTTCCCGCACTGTGTCTCCAGTGTTGTCCCTTCTAGGGCTATGGGTCTTTGAGGGACGTCGTGTCTCATCTTGGGCTGGCCATGTGGTCTTCTGTGTGGACTGTCTTCTCTGAGTGGGAACATCATCCCAAAGGCAGGATCCCGTAGCCCACTGAGCGACTTTCTCTCCAGCAGCTTCTAGGTAGGCTGTGCCCCATGAGGGGCCCTGAGGTGCCTGTGTAAACCTGAGTCTGCTGGAGGTTAGAATAGCAGTCCACAGATGTGTTTGTGCTTGGGTGAAACAGTAGGTGCTATCAGCAATACTCGGAGAAAAACAATTAAGTTCTGTAAAGCCTTAATTTTGAGGGATTTTCCGTCTTTCTGGGTGTCCATCTTTTCAGGATATGCTCAGGGAGGGCTTTTTTTTTTTTAATTATGACTGATGAATCCACAGCCCCCTCCCCACTATTTTAACAGCAGTTGGTGTTGTAAGTATCACTTGGTATGGGCCAGTCCACCTAGGTTCTAAGGTGTCAGGTTGGTGCTTCTTTACCCATGTCCAGTTTCCTGGTTGCACGTTGTTGACTGCCTGTTCCCTTTCCCTTGGTTAGGCCCAAAATGAAGGTGTCAGAGCAGATGATTTGTCTCTCACCTGTTGCACAGCCTGCAGGCACTCGATGAGGGAACGATTAGTGACTTCCATTATTTGTACTTCTTTCAATTTTGGGAGGATTTGGGGAAGGTCTGCCAAACATAAATTCAAATGGGGTCATGCTATTCACAGAGGGAGCGCATCGGACTTGAAGTAGGGCAAAAGGTAAAGTAAGGATCAACCCAGTTCTCGCCAGGTCCTAAATGCAACTTAACGAACAATTCCTTTAGGGTTCTGTTTATTTTTTCTACTTGCCCTGAAGAGCTTCCAGTTAATATTTAGAAGCATTGCTAAGACTTTAGTAATTTGAGCAATAAATGTTGGGCCATTGTTGGACCCCAAGGTGGTGGGAAGGCCAAATCTAGGGACAATTTTAGTTACTAATAATTTACACACAGTGGCAGCAGTTTCCTTCTTTGTTGGGAAGGCTTCCACCCATCCAGAACAGGTGTCTACGAACACCAGCAAATATCGGTAGCCATACTTTCTAAGTTTGATATCCATAAAGTCCACCTCCCAGAATTCTCCTGGACTAGTACCTCGAGCTCGTGGTTGGGGTTGCTCCTTTTCTTTCTGGGGTTGTTTACCCGAGCACAGTGCAATCAACGGTGGATGACATCTGCCACCCAATGTCCAAGCCTGGGTATGTAAAAGTGCCTGAGAAGCAACTGAGACAGTTTAGAGAGGATCCCAAATGCATACCTTCATGTAGTCCTTGAATCAGATCTCTCCAGAGCTTCTGGCATGAATCTTCTTCCATCAGGGTGGAGCAGCCACCCTGGATGCTCCCTGTCTTTTTGGCAGGCCAGCTCTTGGCTTATCTTTAGATCATTTTCTGAGTATGTAGGTTGTGGCTGTTACACTGGGGATGGCATGGTCACAGCCACTACCTTGGGGATTGGTGGTATAGTCCTGGCATTCGAGATCCACCGGTCCGGGGGACTGGTTAGGGGTGGTTCAACCATAGGTCCCCCTACCACAGCAATATCCTGTCCCAGTGTAAGCTTCCTAACTTCTATGACTAGGATGGCCGTGGCAGCCACAGCTGGCATGCAGCTCAGCCATCCTGCAGCTACAGGGTCCAGTTTCTTTGAAAGATAGGTCACAGTTCTATTCCATGGCCTCAAGTTCTCAGTTAGCACTTCTTTTTCTGTGCCTCTGGCCTCACATAGACAATTGGAAGGGCTTTACTATGTCTAGTAGGGCAAGGGAGGTTGCCCATATGAGCGACTTTTAAAAGGATTCAAACGCTTGTTGTTCTACTTCAGTCCATTTAAGTTCTTTTTCCTTTCCCCAGTACTTGCATATAGAGGTTTCGTTGTTTTTGCAAATCCCAAATTCCACAATGGACAGTACCCCACAGTTCCTAGAAACTCTTGCAACTGCTTCTTCGTCTCAGGGACTGGGATTTTGAGGATCGCCTCAGTGCGGCTGGGGGACAAGGTCCGTTTTCCCTCCTCCAGTTGGTAGCCTAGGTATACAGCTTTATGGACACACAGTTGATCCTTTCTTGCAGATACCCTGTACCCCAATGGGCCAAGGACTATTATCAGGTCCTTGGTAGCCCGTTGGCATTCCTCCAGGGTTTTGGAGGCCAGGAGGAGGTTATCTGCATACTGGAGCAAGGTGGTTTGGGGGTGTTCCTCCTTATGTCCCTGTAAGTCTTCACTGGGTTGATATGCAGCGGACACGGGTATGGAGAACAAAGCATCTATAAGTCCAAAACAGTATAACAAATTCAGTTTGATGGGATAGTACTCAGGAGGATCTCAGGGTTTGGCACGTGGGGTGGCCAGTTTCTATCCTCTCATTTGCCTCTCTGAGATCCTGCACCGGTTGGAAGTCCTCAGTTCCCGGCTTCTGCATGGGCAGCAGGGGAGCATTCCATGTGGACTTGCAGAGGACCCAAATGCCTGTCCTCTTTAGTCTGCAAATGGGAACAGAAATACCCACTTTTGCAATCCAGGGAGTAGGGTTAGCTTGACACACCAGTGTAGCTGAGCTCAGAAGTTGTACGACCCCAGGCACCTGAAGTTCAGAAAGGTCTGGCAGGTTGTTCTCTGCCCAAACAAAAGGAATATCTTTTAGTGATTTATCAAGAAGTTCCTTTGAGGAGGTCTCTTCTGCTCCTTGATAAAACACATATCACTCTGACATTGGAGTGGTGAGCAAAACTTTTAGCTTTTCAAGTTCAAGGGTTAAGGTGGTTGTAGCAGATGAGAAAGTAATTATTACTGCCATTTTTCATAATAAGTCACGATCAATTAGGGGAAAGGGGCATTGAGGCATTACCAGGGTGAGCGTGTAACTGTCTCTTGTGCTAAATCTGTTATTCTGGCCGTTGTCCATGGGTGTGCTTGGGTCTGCCCTGGGGCCCCTGTAATGAAAGCCTTTCCTTTTGACAAGGCACCTGTAGTCTTTTCTGAAACCAAGAAGGTGACCCCTTTGTCCACCTAGAAATTTACTGGCTGGCTCCCTACATGGAGAGTGAGCATGGGCTCTTTGGGGTCAAGTGAAACAGAGCCTGGACACCTTTATTCAGCTTCGAGCATTATTGTCTGTAGCTTCGATTTTTCTAGGCGAGGACTAGGCCCGTTCTCTCTAGTGGTGGCTCGTCCGCCTCTCCTGGGCTTTTCAAGGCACTGATTTTTCCAATGTCACTGTTTTGTATAGTAGGTACATGGATACTTCCTCAGGACTAGGCGAGTGAGAAGCGGGGTATTAGGGTTAGCCATTCTTAGTTGAACCAAAACTGCTCTGGTCGTTCTCGCAAGCCTTCTGAACACCCATTTCCTTCATGACATTCCCTTGGGCGACGTCTGCACAGCCTACCTCCCCAATATCAGCTAGTTCATTTACACTTCCTAGCTACTTTATTTTCTTTTCATGGTGGCTTCTGTCAGCCCCAAATGGCTTCACTCTTGTCAAAGCTGTTTCAGCTTTTCCCAGAGATCCTACACAGTCGCCATTGTAGCCGAGAGGTAACATGATCTGTGACCATGGCCAAGATGGCACCCACCAGTCCACATGTGGAAGGGCGCTGCCTAGGGAGCTGGGTGAAGAGGCCTGGGAGTTAGCCCTGTTGGTCCTGGGAGCCCAAAGTTTCCCTTTTCCCCTCCATTCCCTTTGCCTTTCTCCTGGTTTTTCAAACAAGCTGCTCTAGCCCTATAACGCCAAGCACAAAATTGTCATAATTCTTAATGAAAACGTATCTGGTACCCAAATTATAAATGTGACAATTTGGTCACATTTCAAAAACACTGACAATTTTATGCTTTTAAAATATATTTTGAATGTCATGTATATTGATAACTATGAAAGTAAATAATAAAAACCAAAAAAAATATTTCCAAAATTTAAAACTTGAGGCGTTATAGGGCTAGTGTTCTTCCAGATTTGGTTTGTTCCTTCTTACAGGCTGCTTTTCCGTGGCCCAGGCTTAGGCCAATGGCGTTCGGAAGCCTAGGCGGAGTCACTGTTATTTAGGCTTTCAGCGATGCTGCTTCAGGCATTTTTGGGGACAGCTCTTACTTAATACACAGCTCCTCTGCCATGATATTCCAGCCAGATATTCCAATTTCCCTTAAGGTTCCCTGAGCTGCCACGTGTCCCTTCCCTTGAGAGATTTGAGCATCAGCCCCACCACCAGGCGTCTTGGAGGGCCTTGGGGCCATCCCAAGCAGTGGTCCTCCTAGCCTGTTGTCCAGAAAAATGGTTGGACCTAAAGGTTGCCCTCGGCGACTAGTCCTTGACCCCTTCCCTCGGGCTGAGGCATGAGATTCAGGGCAACCCAGGGGTGTGCTCTCAAGTGTGCGTTATTGACCTGGAGGCAGCAAGCGGTCAATCGCCTCCTTGTTTTGTGCTTTCTAGATGGGACTTAGCAGCTTGATGCTCAGGAATTGCCCCCTTGCATGAATCGTGTCCAATTGGAATAGAGTTGATACAGAGAGGCTGGGCAAACAAAAGATGATAGATTCACTTTGCAACTCTATTTGGCCACAGTATCGTTTTGAGAAAGGAGAATGGTGGGCAGAGAAGGGTACGCTTTCCCTTCCAACCGTGATTCACCGGGAACAGTTCGGTAGAGTGCCGGGAAAGTGGGCGGAGATGCCAGAACTTAGAGCATTTCTTCTCTTGAGGAGCAGTAGGTGACCTTCATCCCCAGTGCACCCAGGAACCCCTAAGGCTGGCGTCCTCAAACTGTGGTCCATGGGGCACATGTGGCGCGATGCCATTTATCCCACCCTCGGGGTGTTTTTGCTGCCACTGCCTGTCCTGTTTAGCAGCCGACTCGTGCAGTGTGCATAGGAATTTGTCCATAGGTTTTTGAAAACCATAGTCTGGCCCTCCAACGGTCGGAGAGACAATGAACTGGCCCCCTGTGTAAACAGTTTGAGGACCCCTGCCCTAAGGGATCCTGGACTTCAGGTCACTATTGTCCCACCCCTGAACCCTCCCTGAACATTCTACCCCTAGTAGAGGCATCAGGGGCATTTGGTCCCCGGGTAACTTACAAGCCTTTTACTCAAATGGAACCCGAGAAAATTAAAAGCGACACAGGCAGTTACTCTACTTTTGATCCCTCTTGAATCCGCCTGTAGCATCCCAATATTACAATTTAACCCTATTACGCCAGGCATGACCTTTCCCTAACATTTAATGAAATGAATATAAATGTATATATATTGATAACTATGAAAGTAATGAATCAAAACGAAATTTTTTTTGCCCAAAAATTTAAAAGTGAGGCGTTATAGGGTTAAAAAGAAGGATAGTTCTTATCAGAGGGGCCAATGCCTTAGGATCATAAGTGAAGCGGTGATCCCACTGCACCCAGTAGTGGCCAAACCCTGGACCCTCCTAGGGGAAATTGTGAATGCTTTTACCCCCGTGCCGGTACTTAGAATGAGCAAAAACACACGCCTGATAATCCTAAGATTTTTACTTACTTCCTGTGATACTCACCTACTTTCAAGGGCACTACCACCTCACAATCCTAGCCTTGTCTCAGTTAAACTGTTCAACATTTTGTGCGTTTGTTGGTTTTTCCAGAAGTTCTCAAGTTACCAAAGCCCCTAATCCAATTGTGCCAACTCCAGGACCACCATCTCCTGGACCACTTCAACCTTATCCAATCTAGCGCTGAATGGACAACCCCTCCCAGCAGAGCAGGAAGGTTGTGGACCCAAAGCCCCACCTCGCCCCTTTTGCCAGCAGGAAGTAGCTAGAGAAGTCGTTGCCCAGTACCCCAAAGATTTGGGTCCACATCTCTTCAGGATGGAAATGTTAGGTAGCTAGCATAGGGACTGGGGTGTCCATTACACATGCTGAGATGGCCCAGTTAGCGGCCCAGGAAAGAGTGGCACACTGTGCGTGCTCAAAGGTCCAGGTTTCCGGCCAGGAAGGGCAGGTCCACCTGGGTGGGCGCTGCACCTGCATCGACCCACCTAGGCCAAGTATATACAATTCAGCCACTAGGATCGACCAGGGTTGCCCACCACACCTCCCTAACGCTCCTAAACCTCCCTTGGATCACAAACCAGGTTTTGGCATGAATTCTTTCTCACGCAGAACCAAGGACCGAGGGATATCTGTCCCCAGAGAGATCTGACCAACCCAGGAAAGCTCTTTGGAGGCAGCAGGAGTGGACGTGAGTGGCTGGTGGATACTGTTCAGATGCATGGCTTTCTGCTTGGAAGGGTTTTTAGTCTTGGCTGACAGGATCAGAGGAGGTAGTATGTCTGGATCACATAGTATCCATGTCCACAAATGAGCTGTCCATTCCAAAGTCCTGACAGTGCTTTTGGAAAACACTGTGCTTTCTGATGTCACCCCTTGCAGAGGGCAGTGGGAGGGGCTGGGACCCAGGTATGCTGCCCCTTGCTCCCAGTTGCCAGTTTCTGGATCCTGATTATATCTCTCACAGGATCAGTTAGTGGGCTTGTTGTCTGCCTCAGGCTTTGTTCACCGAGGTCCTCCAGCTAGGTGGTGGTGTGTGTGCATGAGCAGAGGCTTCCTGCCAATCCCCCATGAGTTGAAGAGCTCCCCTGGTTTGGGCTCCGTGAAAGAGGTGCCCCAGACAGCAGGACTACACAGGAGGGTGGGCCCTGCAGGAACCGGAGAGCCATTCCCCCTGTGGAATGACCTCAGAGCCCCGCCTCTCTCACTGTCCAGCTGCCGGGGCTGTGGACCCTAAGCTTCATGCCTCACACTGGAATAGACACAGGGTGAGGCGACTGCAGCACCTGCTTTTGCTGGTCTAATCCAGCCTGAGATCATCCTAGCATCAGCCCTCTGTCAGGGTCTTTGTTTTCTCTCCTTTTATAGGGGCTCATACAACAATAACCACAATACGTGCAAACATCACTGATATAAGGCACATTTGTACATTCATTGCCCTCATTATTCTCAAAATATCTTCTCTACACCCAAGCCCCTGGCCTCAGCTCCCCATTCCCCCCGCCCCCATTCTCACTACCCCTCCTCATCAATCCTTCATTATTTACTAATTATTGTTTTGTCATATCTTGCACTGTCTGATGTCCCCCTTAACCCCCTTTTCTTTTGAGGTTTTATGTAGATCCTTGTCATCGGTTCCCTGGTGCCAGCCTACCCTCCCTCCACCCTCCCAGCATCCCCATTCATAACACTGGTCCTAAAGGGCTCATCCACCTTGAATTCCCTAGGTTTCTAGTTCCTATCTGTCCCAGTGTACATTCTCTGGTCTAGTCAGATTTGTAAATTATAATTGGGATCTTGATAGTGAGGGGAGAGGAAGCATTGAGGAGCTAGAGGAAAGTTGTGTTTCACAGTTGCTGTCTAGTACCCTGTGTAGGCTTGTCTCTTCCCCAAGACTTTACTTAAGGGAATGTCCAGTGTACTGCGAATGGGCTTTGGCTCTCTACCCAGCATTCCCTGCTCATTCGCAATGAGATTTTTTTGTGCTGATGATGCCTGATCCCTTTGATACCTCGTGATCGCACAGGCTGGTATGCTTATTCCATGTGGGCTCTGTTGTTTCTGAGCTACATGGCCGCTTGCTTACCCTTCAGGCCTTTAAGACCTCAGATGCCATATCTTTTGATAGCAGGGCACCATCACCTTCTTGACCACATTTGCTTATGCAACCGCTTAGACTTCAAGGAACATGTCGGGAAGGTGAGCATCATAGAATGCCAATGTAATAGAACAAGGTATTCTTGCAATGAGAGAGTCCTTGAGTGGAGGCCCAAAGGCCATCTGCTACCTTAATAGGCCACCTATAAAGATATGGACATAGGTGTATTTCCCCATGCTCACAGATAAATATATTTACATCTGTGCGTGTCTTTCTTTAGACCTGTATAACTGGCCCGTGCTTCCTAGGTCGCTCTGCTATTCCCTTTCATTTCCCTCTTGTGCCCACTGCCATGCTCAGTCTTTATTTGGGTTTCAGTAAATCCTCTTGGTTCCTTCACCCTTGATCACGCCCTACCAGGATTCCTACATCGCCCTCACCACGGATTTGCATCCACTTGTTGTTCCCTTGTCTCTGGGTTTCTTGACATCACTCCCTTTCCCCCCAACTCCCTCTTTCCTGTGGCCCTCCCGCGAAGCGTTGGTCCCCTTTTTCTCTCCTGCAGATTGTGCATCCAGCATCTCTTTTTAGACATACAATAGAGGTAATAACATGCACAAACACAAGACAGAGCGAAAGCAAGCACCAAAAGAAAGAAAATACCCAAAATCCAATGACCATCAAAGAAAACACAACTCTCAAAAAACGAAAGCTCGTAGTTAGTTCACGGAATGTTTGTTGGCCCTTAGCAGTGTTTTCCAGTCCAGTCTGTGCGGGCACCAAGTCCTGCCCCCAAAGTCCTCCTTTGGCATTCCCTGGGGACCTTGTTGCTCCACCTCCTTACTCTTCTGCTGCACCCCCTTAGTGCTATGCCTTGGTGTGGCGGGATCCATTCCCGCACTGTGTCTCAGGTGTTGTCACTTCTAGGGCTATGAGTCTTTGAGGGATGTCGTGTCTCATCTTGGGCTGGCCATGTGGTCTTCTGTGTGGACTGTCTTCTCTGAGTGGGAACATCCTCCTCAAGGCCTGGTGGGCCAGGATGTGCTCCATTCTCCCCTCCTCCCCCTTCGTCTGCTCCGTATTCTCCATCAGATATAACCCTCTCCCAGAGCTGCAGATATAGTGCCATCCTATGAAAAAACATATTTGGGTGTGGGAGAGGGGCATGGGTGGGGGGAGGATCTGCTCAGATCTTTCGAGGGTCCAGGAGAGGGTGACTGCTCAGCTGGGCACAGGCATATGGGGCTCTGAGCTCTGGCTCCAGACACTGGTTGGGAATGTGGCTTTGTTGTTAACCAGTTGTGTTCCAGTTGGTCAGTACCTGTGTCTTTTTGAGTGAGTTTTCTCATCTGGAAAGTAAAAGTATTCCAGGGTCTAGTGTCCCATGTCACTAAGTGATCAAGAGGGGTTAACCCGAACCTGATTCAAACCATGTGGACATGTCAGGCGCATTCTAGATCTGGGGTGGCGATTCAGAGTCCAGGACAATGATAATGTCCAAGAGGTGATATAGGTGGCTTCGTATTGATACGGGAAGCCCACTGTGGAGGTTTTGTCCTTCCGCTGATGGCCACTTCAACTCCTGCTAAAAGAGTTTCACTGGCTCAACAGCCGAACCGTGAGCCAGTGCCATGAAAACCATGTGGCTAACTGGGACATAGGGCAGAGAGACATTTTTTACCTTGATGGCTTGGGAAGCCCCCCAATCTCCATGCAAACCTTCTGGTGTGAGTACTTTGGAAGCAATCATAGGCTGACAGTAATTCCGATCTTTCCTTTGACAATGTGTCCGTTCTCTTTTTTGAACTTGAGAAGATGGCCCCTGTGTCCTCCAATACATTTCCTGGCTGGCCCCCAACTTGGACAGTTAGCACGGGATCCTGGGGGCCAGTGAAACAGAGCCCTGAGACATTCCTTCAGCTTCCTCAAGCGTTATTGTCTCTCACTTGGGTTTTTCTAGGCGAGGACGAGGCCCGTCCTCTCTAGTGGAGGTTTGTCCGTCTCTCCTGGAGTTTTCAATGCAATGTTTTTTCCAATGTCTGTCTCTTCTGTAGTAGGCACCTGGATCCTTCCTTCCTCAGGGCTTGGCGGTGCCACAGGTCAGTCTCTCCGTGAGTGGGCCATGATCTCTTTTTCTGAGTCTCTGTTGTGTCTCATGGCAATTCCTAGTATTTTAGCTATTTCTTTGTCTCTGTCGTGGTAGGGTCATCTGTGTTGTGATACACCCAATAAGACACTTCTACCAAATCACGAAGATTGTTCCCTTCAAATGCTTCCCATTTCTTTTTCATGTCTGAGGCAGGCTGAGTAATAAAGGCAATACTTATTTCCCTCTTGTTCTCAGGGGCCTCTGGGTCCTTTGGGGTACAAAGAACGCAGGCTTCCATCAGCCACTCTAAAAAGGCAGGCAGGCAGGCAGGCAGACATTCGCTTGTAGGCGCCTGAAAATTCTCACTGACCTTAGATAAATGCATAGGTTTCCTAGTTGTCCTGCGGAGGCCCTGCAAGAGAGACTGGTGATACCTGGCTAAGCCCTCGGGGCCTTACTGGGAGTTTGGGTCCCACATTATTCGTGGAGTGGTAAAAAGAGTTTCTCTCCACTGGGGAGTGCCCGCTGGCTGACCATCAGTTCTATTGACTGCTTTCTGGGCCTTCCTCTGGAAGGGCTCGCATTCCTCTCCTGTGAACAGCACCTGCAGAAGTGGCTGGCACTTGTCTGAGGTGGGCTGATGCATGTGGAAAAGCTAGTCTAGCAAAGAAATCAGACCTTGTGGTTTCTCAGACAGGGGGTTTTGTTTATTCCAATTATGCAATCCTGGGGGAAAAAATGGGACATGGACCCAAAGAGGGACTCGTGGGTTTTCCCCAGGTGTTTGGGCTGCTTGGCTTAAGCAGAGAATGCTGCTGACCAGTGATCCTTCTTGGGGGATGGAGAGGATATGCCAACCCTAGTGCACGTGTTGCGGGGTGACTTTAAAAGAAGTGGTATTTCTCTTCCTTTTGCCCCCATGAACTAATAGGCAGGCAGCAGTCACAATGGGTCTTAAGCCAGCTCTCCCGCTCTTGAGTTGTCCTGCAAAGTGGGATAAAGAGGACGGTGATGGGGAGGGGAGGGAGGGACGGCCTCCACTTTGGTGGCTTTAGGAATTTAGACCGGTTGTCTTTCCTGGTCATGCTATGTTTCGTGAAATATTGGAGAAAAGAACCCATTCTGTTGGGGGAGGGAGTAAGTCTTTTATAAATGCTGGCTTACTAGTGGCCCTGTAAAGTCACACATCAATTTTATCTAACCCTCACCCTCACCCTCACCCTCACCCTCACCCTCACCCTCACCCTCACCCTCACCCCCCTCACCCTGACACTCACCCTAACCCTAACCACCACCCCCTCCCCTAACCCTAACCCTAACCCTAACCCCCACCCCCCTCACCCTAACCCTAACCCTAACCCCACCCCCCTCACCCTAACCCTAACCCTAACCCCCACAACCCTCACCATAACCCTAACCCTAACCCCCACCCCCCTCACCCTAACCCTAACCCTAACCCCCACCCCCCTCACCCTAACCCTAACCCTAACCCACACCCCCCTGACCCTAACCCTAACGCTAACCCCCACCCCCCTCACCCTAACCCTACCCTAACCCTAACCCCCACCCCCCTCACCCTAACCCTAACCCTAACCCTAACCCCCACCCCCCTCACACTAACCTTAACCCTAACCCTAAACCCCACAACCCTCACCCTAACCCTAACCCTAACCCTAACCCTAACCCCCACCCCCCTCACCCTAACCCTAACCCTAACCCCCACCCCCCTCACCCTAACCCTAACCCTAACACTAACCCCCACCCCCCTCACCCTAACCCTAACCCTAACCGCCACCCCACTGACCCTAA
The DNA here is from genome assembly GCF_050624435.1 of Tenrec ecaudatus. Taxonomy (NCBI): domain Eukaryota; kingdom Metazoa; phylum Chordata; class Mammalia; order Afrosoricida; family Tenrecidae; genus Tenrec; species Tenrec ecaudatus. Next base: position 730 of record NW_027458601.1, on the reverse strand, counting down.
CCCTAACCCTAACCCCCACCCCCATCACCCTAACCCTAACCCTAACCCCCACCCCCCTCACCATAACCCTAACCCTAACCACCACCGCCCTCACTCTAACCCTAACCCTAATCCTAACCCCCACCCCCCTCACCCTAAACCTAACCCTAACCCTAACCCCCACCCCCCTCATGCCAACCCCATAACCCCCACCCCCCTCACCCCCAAACCCCTCACCCCCCCACCCTCACCCCTCTAACCCCCACCCCCTCACCCCCAAACCACTCACCCCCACCCCCCTACCACCACCACCCTCACGCTCAACCCCCTCACCCCCAAGCCCCTCACCCCCACCCCCCTCACCCCCATGCCCCTCACCCCCACCCCCCTAACCCCCACCCCGCTCACCCCCCTAACCCCCTCACCCCCACCCCACTAACCCTAACCCTAACCCCCCTAACCCAAACCCCCCTAATCCTAACCCTACCCCCCCTAACCATAACCCTAACGCTAACCCCCCTAACCCTAACCCTAACACCCCTAACCCCCCTAACCCTAACCTTAACCCCCCTAACCCTAACTCTAACCCTAACCCCCCTAACCCTAATCCTAACCCTAACCCCCCTAACCCTAACCCTAACCCTAACCCCCCTAAACCTAAACCTAACCCCCCTAACCCTAACTCTAAACCTAACCACACTAACCCTAACCCTAACCACCGTAACCCTAAACCTAACCTTAACCCTAACCC
>NW_027458600.1:0-66751 GCF_050624435.1 Tenrec ecaudatus | reverse complement strand
AACCTAGACATTCCAAGTGCCCGTTAGGTTACCTACATAGTCCAAGTGCCCATTCGTTAACCTAGATAGTCCTAGTGCCCGCTAAGTTAACCTAGACAGTACAAGTGCACGCTAGTTAACCTACATAGTCCAAGTGCCTGATAGGGAACTACATAATCTAAGTGCCCGCTAGGCAACCTACATAGTCCAAGTGCCCGTTAGTTAACCTTGATAGTCAAAGTACCTGCTAGGTAACCTAGATAGTCCAAGTGCCCACTAGGTAACCTAGATAGTCCAAATGCCCGCTAGGGACACTACATAGTCCAAGTGCCCGCTAGTTAGCCTAGATAGTCCAAGTGCCTGCTGGTAAACCTACATAATCTATGGGACCGCTAGTTAACCTACATAGTACAAGTGCCCACTAGGCAACCTAGATAGTCCAAGTGCCCGCTAAGGAACCTACATAGTCCAAGTGCACGCTAGTTAACCTAGATAGTCCAAGTGCCCGCTAGGTAACCTAGATAGTCCAAGTGGCTGCTAGGTAACCGACATAGTGCAAGTGTCCGCTAGTTAACCTACATATTCCAAGTGCCCGCTAGTTAACATAGATAGTCCAAGTGCCCGCTAGGGAACGTACATAGTCCAAGTGCCCGCTAGGGTACGTACATACTCCAAGTGCCCGCTAGGGAACGTACATAGTCCAAGTGCCTGCTAGGTATCTTAGATAGTGCAAGTGCCTGAAAGTTAACCTAGATAGTTCTAGTACCCGCTAGGTAACCTCGATCGTTCAAGGGCCCCCTAGTTAACCTACATAATCCAAGTGCCCGCTAGATAACCTAGATAGTCCAAGTGCCCGTTCGGTAACCTACATAGTCCAAGTGCCCTTTAGGAAACTTAGATAGTCCAAAGGCCCGCTAGTAAACCTACATAGTCCATGGGCCCGCTAGTTAACCTACATAGTGCAAGTGTCCGCTAGTTAACCTACATATTCCAAGTGCCCGCTAGTTAACCTACATAATCTAAGTGCCCGTTAGCTAACCTAGATAGTCCAAGGGCCCACTAGTTGACCTACATAGTCCAAGTGCCAGCTAGGTAACCTAGATAGTACAAGTGCCCGCTAGGGAACCTAGATAGTCCAAGTGCCTGTTAGCTAACCTAGAGAGTCCAAGTGGCGGCTAGGTAACCTACATAGTCCAAGTGTCCGTTCGTTAACCTAGATAATCCAAGTGCCCGCTAGGTAACCTAGACAGTCCAAGTGCCCGCTAGTTAACCTACATAGTCCAAGTGCCCGATAGGGAACCTACATAATCCAAGTGCCAGCTAGGGAACCTACATAGTCCAAGTGCCCGCTAGGCAACCTACATAGTCCAAGTGCCCGTTATTTAACCTAGATAGTCAAAGTGCCTGCTAGGTAACCTAGATAGTCCAAGTGCCCGCTACGTAACCTACATAGTCCAAGTTCCCGCTTGGTAACCTTAATAGTCCAAATGCCCTCTAGGAAAACTACATAGTCCAAGGGCATGATAGATAACCTAGATAGTCCAAGTGCCTGCTAGTAAACCTACATAATCCATGGGCCCGCTGGTTAACCTACATAGTGCAAGGGCCCGCTAGTTAACCTAGATCGTGCAAGTGTCCGCTAGTTAACCTACATAGTCCAAGTGCCCGCTAGTTAACCTAGATAGTCCAAGTGCCCGCTAGGTAACCTACAAAGTCTAAGTGCCCACTAGGTTATCTATATAGTCCAAATGGCCGCTAGGGAACCTACATAGTCCAAGTGCCCGCTAGGTAACCTAGATAGTCCAAGTGCCCTCTAGTTAACCTAGATCGTCCAAGTGCCCGCTAGTTATCCTACATAGTCCAAGAGCCCTTTAGTTAACCTACATAGTCCAAGGTCCGCTAGTTAACCTAGATAGTCCAAGTGCTCGCTAGTTAACCTACATAGTACAAGGGCCCGCTAGTTGACCTAGATTGTCCAAGTGCCCACAAGTTAACCTAGATAGGTCAAGTGCCTGGTAGGTAACCAAAGTAGTCCAAATGTCTGATAGGGTTCCTACATAGTTCCAAGTGCCTGCTAGTTAACCTAGATAGTCCAAGTGCCCACTAGGGATCCTTCATAATCCAAGTGCCCGCTAGTTAACCTAGATAGTCCTAGTGCCCGTTAGTTACCTAGATAGTCCAGTGCCCACTAGGGGACGTACATAATCCATGTGCCTGCTAGGTAACCTAGATAGTCCAAGTGCGCGCTAGGCTATGTACATAGTCCAAGTGCCTGCTAGGAAACCTAGATAGTCCAAGAGCCCGCTAGTTAACCTACATATTCCAAGGGCCCGCTAGTTAACCTATATAGTCCAAGGTCTGCTAGTTAACCGAGATAGTCAAAGTGCCCGCTAGGTAACCTAGACAATCCAAGTGCCCGTTAGGTTACCTACATAGTCCAAGTGCCCGTTCGTTAACCTAGATAGTCCAAGTGCCCGCTAGGTAACCTACATAGTCCAAGGGCCCGCTAGGTAACCGAGATAGTCCAAGTGCCCGCTAGGTAACCTCGATAGTCCAAGTCCGCGCAAGTTAACCTAGATAGTCCAAGTGCCTGCTAGGTAACCTACATTGTCCAAGTTCCCGCTAGGTAACCTAGATAGTCCAAGTGCCCGTTCGTTAACCTAGAAGTCCTAGTGCCCGCTATGTAACCTAGACAGTCCAAGTGCCCGCTAGGTTACCTGCATAGTCCAAGTGCCTGTTCGTTAACCTAGATAGTCCAAGTGCCCGCTAGTTAACCTAGATAGTCCAAGTGCCCGCTAGGGATCCTTCATAATCCAAGTGCCTGTTCGTTAACCTAGATAGTCCAAGTGCCCGCTAGTTAACCTAGATAGTCCTAGTGCCCACTAGGGGACGTACATAGTCCAAGTCCCTGCAAGGTAACCTAGATAGTCCAAGTGGGCGCTAGGCTATGTACATAGTCCAAGTGCCTGCTAGGAAACCTAGATAGTCCAAGAGCCCGCTAGGTAACCTACATAGTCCAAGGGCCCGCTAGTTAACCTACATAGTCCAAGGTCTGCAAGTTAACCTAGATAATCAAGGTGCCTGCTAGGTAACCTAGACAGTCCAAGTGCCCGTTAGGTTACCTACATAGTCCAAGTGCCCATTCGTTAACCTAGATAGTCCAAGTGCCCGCTACGTAACCTACATAGTCCAAGGGCCCGCTAGGTAAGCTAGATAGTCCAAGTGCCCGCTAGGTAACCTCGATAGTCCAAGTGCGCGCTAGTTAACCTAGATAGTCCAAGTGCCTGCTAGGTAAACTACATTGTCCAAGTTCCCGCTAGGTAACCTAGATAGTCCAAGTGCCCGTTACCTAACCTAGATTGTCCAAGTGCCCGCTAGGCAACATACATATTCCAAGTGCCCGTTCGTTAACCTAGAAGTCCAAGTGCCCGCTATGTAACCTAGACAGTCCAAGTGCCCGCTAGGTTACCTGCATAGTCCAAGTGCCTGTACGTTAACCTACATAGTCCAAGTGCCCTCTAGGGAACCTATATATTCCAAGTGCTATCTAGGTAACCTAGTTAGTCCAAGGGCCCGCTAGTTAACCTAGATAGTCCAAGGGCTCGCTTGTTAACTTTGATTGTCCAAGTGCCCGTTAGTTAACCTAGATCGTCCAAGTGTCCTCTAGTTAACCTACATAGTCCAAGTGCCCGCTAGGTAACCTACATAGTGCAAGTGTCTGCTAGGTAACCTACATAGTCCAAGTGCCCGCTAGTTAACCTAGATAGTCCAAGTGCCCGCTAGGTAACCTAGAGAGTGCAATTGCCCGCTAGTTAACCTCCATAGTCCAAGTGCCTGCTAGGTACCCTAGATAGTCCAAGTGCCTGCTAGGTAACCTACATAGTGCAAGTGTCCGCTAGTTAACCTAGATCGTCCAATTGTCCGCTAGTTAACCTACATAGTCCAAGTGCCCTCTAGGGAACCTATATATTCCAAGTGCTATCTAGGTAACCTAGATAGTCCAAGGGCTCGCTTGTTAACTTTGATTGTCCAAGTGCCCGTTAGTTAACCTAGATCGTCCAAGTGTCCTCTAGTTAACCTACATAGTCCAAGTGCCCGCTAAGTTAACCTAGACAGTCCAAGTGCACGCTAGTTAACCTACATAGTCCAAGTGCCCGATAGGGAACCTACATAATCTAAGTGCCCGCTAGGCAACCTACATAGTCCAAGTGCCCGTTAGTTAACCTTGATAGTCAAAATGCCTGCTAGGTAACCTAGATAGTCCAAGAGCCCGCTAGGTAACCTAGATAGTCCAAATGCCCGCTAGGGACACTACATAGTCCAAGTGCCCGCTAGTTAGCCTAGATAGTCCAAGTGCCTGCTGGTAAACCTACATAATCTATGGGACCGCTAGTTAACCTACATAGTACAAGTGCCCGCTAGGCAACCTAGATAGTCCAAGTGCCCGCTAAGGAACCTACATAGTCCAAGTGCACGCTAGTTAACCTAGATAGTCCAAGTGCCCGCTAGGTAACCTAGATAGTCCAAGTGCCTGCTAGGTAACAGACATAGTGCAAGCGTCCGCTAGTTAACCTACATATTCCAAGTGCCCGCTAGTTAAAATAGATAGTCCAAGTGCCCGCTAGGGAACGTACATAGTCCAAGTGCCCGCTAGGGTACGTACATACTCCAAGGGCCCGCTAGGGAACGTACATAGTCTAAGTGCCTGCTAGGTAACTTAGATAGTGCAAGTGCCTGAAAGTTAACCTAGATAGTTCTAGTACCCGCTTGGTAACCTCGATCGTTCAAGGGCCCCCTAGTTAACCTACATAATCCAAGTGCCCGCTAGATAACCTAGATAGTCCAAGTGCCCGTTCGGTAACCTACATAGTCCAAGTGCCCTTTAGGAAACTTAGATAGTCCAAAGGCCCGCTAGTAAACCTACATAGTCCATGGGCCCGCTAGTTAACCTACATAGTGCAAGTGTCCGCTAGTTAACCTACATATTCCAAGTGCCCGCTAGTTAACCTACATAATCTAAGTGCCCGTTAGCTAACCTAGATAGTCCAAGGGCCCACTAGTTGACCTACATAGTCCAAGTGCCAGCTAGGTAACCTAGATAGTACAAGTGCCCGCTAGGGAACCTAGATAGTCCAAGTGCCTGTTAGCTAACCTAGATAGTCCAAGTGGCGGCTAGGTAACCTACATAGTTTAAGTGTCCGTTCGTTAACCTAGATAATCCAAGTGCCCGCTAGGTAACCTAGACAGTCCAAGTGCCCGCTAGTTAACCTAGATAGTCCAAGTGCCCGATAGGGAACCTACATAATCCAAGTGCCAGCTAGGGAACCTACAAAGTCCAAGTGCCTGCTAGGCAACCTACATAGTCCAAGTGCCGGTTATTTAACCTAGATAGTCAAAGTGCCTGCTAGGTAACCTAGATAGTCCAAGTGCCCGCTACGTAACCTACATAGTCCAAGTTCCCGCTTGGTAACCTTAATAGTCCAAATGCCCTCTAGGAAAACTACATAGTCCAAGGGCCCGCTAGATAACCTAGATAGTCCAAGTGCCTGCTTGTAAACCTACATAATCCATGGGCCCGCTAGTTAACCTACATAGTGCAAGTGCCCGCTAGTTAACCTAGATAGTCCAAGTGCCCGCTAGGTAACCTACAAAATCTAAGTTCTCACTAGGTTATCTATATAGTCCAAATGCCCGCTAGGGAACCTACGTAGTCCAAGTACCCGCTAGGTAACCTAGATAGTCCAAGTGCCCTCTAGTTAACCTAGATCGTCCAAGTGCCCGCTAGTTATCCTACATAGTCCAAGAGCCCTTTAGTTAACCTACATAGTCCAAGGTCCGCTAGTTAACCTAGATAGTCCAAGTGCTCGCTAGTTAACCTACATAGTACAAGGGCCCGCTAGTTGACCTAGATAGTGCAAGTGCCCACAAGTTAACCTAGATAGGTCAAGTGCCAGGTAGCTAACCAAAGTAGTCTAAATGTCCGATAGGGATATTACATAGTCCATGTGCCCTCTAGTTAACCTAGATAGTCCAAGTGCCCGTAGGGATCCTTCATAATCCAAGTGCCTGCTAGGTAACCTAGATAGTCCAATGCCCGCTAATTAACCTAGATAGTCCTAGTTCCCGTTAGTTATCTAGATATTTCAAGTGCCCACTAGGGGACGTACATAATCCATGTGCCTGCTAGGTAACCTAGATAGTCCAAGTGCGCGCTAGGGTATGTACATAGTCCAAGTGCCTGCTAGGAAACCTAGATAGTCCAAGAGCCCGCTAGTTAACCTACATTTTCCAAGGGCCGGCTAGTTAACCTACATAGTCCAAGGTCTGCTAGTTAACCTAGATAGTCAAAGTGCCCGCTAGGTAACCTAGACAGTCCAAGTGCCCGTTAGGTTACCTACATAGTCCAAGTGCCCGTTCGTTAACCTAGATAGTCCAAGGGCCCGCTAGGTAACCCACATAGTCCAAGGGCCCTCTAGGTAACCTAGATAGTCCAAGTGCCCGCTAGGTAACCTCGATAGTCCATATCCGCGCAAGTTAACCTAGATAGTCCAAGTGCCTGCTAGGTAACCTACATTGTCCAAGTTCCCGCTAGGTAACCTAGATAGTCCAGGTGCCCGTTACCTAACCTAGATTGTCCAAGTGCCCGCTAGGCAACATACATATTCCAAGTGCCCGTTCGTTAACCTAGAAGTCCAAGTGCCCGCTATGTAACCTAGACAGTCCAAGTGCCCGCTAGGTTACCTGCATATTCCAAGTGCCTGTTCGTTAACCTACATATTCCAAGTGCCCGCTAGTTAACCTAGATAGTCCAAGTGCCCGCTAGGGATCCCTCATAATCAAAGTGCCTGCTAGGTAACCTAGATAGTCCAAGTGCCCGCTAGTTAACCTTGATAGTCCTAGTGCCCACTAGGGGACGTACATAGTCCAAGTCCCTGCTAGGTAACCTAGATAGTCCAAGTGGGCGCTAGGCTATGTACATAGTCCAAGTGCCTGCTAGGAAACCTAGATAGTCCAAGAGCCCGCAAGGTAACCTACATAGTCCAAAGTCCCGCTAGTTAACCTACATAGTCCAAGGTCTGCAAGTTAACCTAGATAATCAAAGTGCCCGCTAGGTAACCTAGACAGTCCAAGTGCCCGTTAGGTTACCTACATAGTCCAAGTGCCCATTCGTTAACCTAGATAGTCCAAGTGCCCGCTACGTAACCTACATAGTCCAAGGGCCCGCTAGGTAAGCTAGATAGTCCAAGTGCCCGCTAGGTAACCTCGATAGTCCAAGTGCGCGCTAGTTAACCTAGATAGTCCAAGTGCCTGCTAGGTAACCTACATTGTCCAAGTTCCCGCTAGGTAACCTAGATAGTCCAAGTGCCCGTTACCTAACCTAGATTGTCCAAGTGCCCGCTAGGCAACATACATTTTCCAAGTGCCCGTTCGTTAACCTAGAAGTCCAAGTGCCCGCTATGTAACCTAGACAGTCCAAGTGCCCGCTAGGTTACCTGCATAGTCCAAGTGCCTGTACGTTAACCTACATAGTCCAAGTGCCCCCTAGGGAACCTATATATTCCAAGTGCTATCTAGGTAACCTAGATAGTCCAAGGGCCCTCTAGTTAACCTAGATAGTCCAAGGGCTCGCTTGTTAACTTTGATTGTCCAAGTGCCCGTTAGTTAACCTAGATCGTCCAAGTGCCCGCTAGTTAACCTAGATCGTCCAAGTGTCCTCTAGTTTACCTACATAGTCCAAATGCCCGCTAGGTAACCTACATAGTGCAAGTGTCTGCTAGGTAACCTACATAGACCAAGTGCCCGCTAGTTAACCTAGATAGTCCAAGTGCCCGCTAGGTAACCTAGAGAGTGCAAGTGCCCGCTAGTTAACCTTCATAGTCCAAGTGCCTGCTAGGTAACCTAGATTGTCCAAGGGCCTGCTAGTTAACCTACATAGTCCAAGTTCCCCCTAGGTAACCTACATAGTGCAAGTGTCCGCTAGTTAACCTAGATCGTCCAATTGTCCGCTAGTTAACCTACATAGTCCAAGTTCCCCCTAGGTAACCTAGATAGTCCAAGTGCCCGTTCGGTAACCTAGATAGTCCAAGTGGCCTTTAGGGAATCTAGATAGTCCAAGTGCCCACTAGGGAACCTATAGTCCAATTGCCCGCTCTGGAACATACATAGTCCAAGTGCCCCCTAGTTAACCTAGATAGTCCAAGTGCCCACTAGGTAACCTATATATTCCAAATGCCCGCTAGGGAACCCACATAGTCCAAGTACCCGCTAGGTAACGTAGATAGTTCAAGTGCCAGCTAGGTAACCTAGACAGTCCAAGTGCCCGCTAGGTAACCTACAATCCCTAAGTGCCCGCTAAGGAATCTATATAGGCCAAATGCCCACTAGGGAGCCTACATAATCCAAATGCCCGCTAGGTAACCTAATAGTCCAAGTGCCCGCTAGGTAACCTACATATTCCAAATGCCCTCTAGTTAACCCACATAGTCCAAGTACCCGCTAGGGAATTTACATAGTCCAAGGGCCCGCTAGGGAACCTACATAGTCCAAGTGCCTGTGTGTTAACCTAGATAGTCCATGTGCCCGCTAGGTAACCTAGATAGTCCAACAGCCCGCTAGGTAACCTACATACTCCAAGAACCTGCTAGGCTACGTAGATAGTCCAAATGCCCCCTAGGTAACCTACAAAGTCTAAGTGCCCGCTAGGTTATCTATATAGTCCAAATGCCCGCTAGGGAACCTACATAGTCCAAGTGCCCGCTACGTAACCTAGATAGTCCAAGTGCCCTCTAGTTAACCTAGATCGTCCAAGTGCCCGCTAGTTATCCTACATAGTCCAAGAGCCCTTTAGTTAACCTACATAGTCCAAGGACCGCTAGTTAATCTAGATAGTCCAAGTGCTCGCTAGTTAACCTACATAGTACAAGGGCCCGCTAGTTGACCTAGATAGTCCAAGTGCCCACAAGTTAACCTAGATAGGTCAAGTGCCTGTTAGGTAAACAAAGTAGTCCAAATGTCCAATAGGGATCCTACATAGTGCAAGTGCCCGCTAGGTAACCTACATAGTCCAAGTGCCCGTTCGTCAACCTGGATAGTCCAAGTGCCCGCTAGGTAACCTAGACTGTCCAAGTGCCCGCTAGTTTACCTACATAGTCCATGTGCCCCTTCGTTAACCTAAATAGTCCAAGTGCCCGCTAGGAAACCTACATAGTCCAAGGGCCGACTTGGTAACATAGATAGTCCAAGTGCCCGCTAGATAACCTACATAGTCCAAGTGCCTACTAGGTAAACTACATAGTCCAAGTGCCCGTTCGTTAAACTACATAGACCAAGTGCCCGCTAGTTAACGTAGATTGCCCAAGTGCCCTCTAGGGAACTACATAATCTAAGGGCCCACTAGTTAACCTAGACAGTCCAAGTACCCTATAGGGAACCTACATAGTTCAAGTGCCCGCTAGGGAACCTACATAGTCCAAGTGCTCGCTAGGCAACCTACATAGTCCAAGTGCCCGTTAGTTAACCTAGATAGTCAAATTGCCTGCTAGGTAACCTAAATAGTCCAAGTGCCCGCTAGGGAACCTAGATAGTCCAATTGCCCTTTAGCTAACCTAGATAGTCGAAGTGTCCGCTAGTTAACCTACATAGTCCAAGTGCCCGTTCATTAACCTAGACAGTCCAAGTGCCTTGTAGTTAACCTACGTAGTCCAAGTGTCCGCTAGGTAACCTACATAGTCCAAGTGCCCACTAGGTAACCTAAATAATCCAAATGCCCGCTAGGGAAACTACATAGTTCAAGTGCCCGCTAGTTAACCTAGATAGTCCAAGTGCCCGCTAGTAAACCTAGATAGTCAAAGGGCCCGCTAGTTTACCTAGATAGTCCAAGTGCCCGCTAGTTAACCTAAATCGTCCAAGTGTCCGCTAGGTAACCTACATAGTCCAAGTGCCGGCTAGGTAACCTAGATAGTCCAAGTGCCTGATGAATAACCTACATAGTCCAAGTGCCCGCTTGGTAACCTGGATAGTCCAAGTGCCCGCTAGTTAACCTACCTAGTCCAAGTGCCTTCTAGGGAACCTACATAGTCCACGTGACTGCTAGGGAACCTACATAGTCCAAGTGCCCGTTAGGGAACCTAAATAGTCCAAGTGCCCGCTAGGTAACCTACATAGTCCAAATACCAGCAAGGAAACCTACATAGTCTAAATGCCCGCTGGGAAACCTACATAATCCAAGTGCCCGCTCTGGAACATACATAGTCCAAGTGCCCGTTAGCTAACCTAGATAGTCCAAGGGCCCGCTAGTTGACCTACATAGTCCAAGTGCCAACTAGGTAACTTGGATAGTACAAGTGCCCGCTAGGGAACCTAGATAGTCCACGTGCGTGTTAGCTAACCTAGATAGTTAAGTGGCGGCTTGGCAACCTACATACTCCAAGTGCCCGTTCATTAATCTAGATAATCCAAGTGCCCGCTAGGTAACCTAGACAGTCCAAGTGCCCGCTAGGTAACCTACATAGTCCAAGTGCCCGTTAGGTAACCTAGATAGTCCAAATGCCCGCTAGGGAACCCACATAGTCCAAGTGCCCGCTAGGGAACTTACATAGTCCAAGGGCCGCTAGGGAACCTACATAGTCCAAGTGCCCGTTAGTTAACCTAGATAGTCCAAGTGCCCGCTAGGTAACCTAGATAGTCCAACAGCCCGGTAGGTAACCTACATATTCCAAGTACCCGCTAGGTAACGTAGATAGTTCAAGTGCCAGTTAGGTAACCTAGATAGTCCAAGTGCCCGCAAGGTAACCTACAACCTCTACAGTGCCCGCTAAGGAATCTATATAGTCCAAATGCCCGCTAGGGAGCCTACATAATCCAAATGCCCGCTAGGTAACCTAGATAGTCCATGTGCCCGCTAGGTAACCTACATAGTCCAAATGCCCTCTAGTTAACCCACATAGTCCATGTGCCCGCTAGGGAACTTACATAGTCCAAGGGCCCGCTAGGGAACCTACATAGTCCAAGTGCCCGTTATTTAACCTAGATAGTCAAAGTGCCTGCTAGGTAACCTAGATTGTCCAAGTGCCCGCTACGTAACCTACATAGTCCAAGTTCCCGCTTGGTAACCTTAATAGTCCAAATGCCCTCTAGGAAAACTACATAGTCCAAGGGCCCGCTAGATAACCTAGATAGTCCAAGTGCCTGCTAGTAAACCTACATAATCCATGGGCCCGCTAGTTAACCTACATAGTGCAAGTGCCCGCTAGTTAACCTAGATAGTCCAAGTGCCCGCTAGGTAACCTACAAAATCTAAGTTCTCACTAGGTTATCTATATAGTCCAAATGCCCGCTAGGGAACCTACGTAGTCCAAGTACCCGCTAGGTAACCTAGATAGTCCAAGTGCCCTCTAGTTAACCTAGATCGTCCAAGTGCCCGCTAGTTATCCTACATAGTCCAAGAGCCCTTTAGTTAACCTACATAGTCCAAGGTCCGCTAGTTAACCTAGATAGTCCAAGTGCTCGCTAGTTAACCTACATAGTACAAGGGCCCGCTAGTTGACCTAGATAGTGCAAGTGCCCACAAGTTAACCTAGATAGGTCAAGTGCCAGGTAGCTAACCAAAGTAGTCTAAATGTCCGATAGGGATATTACATAGTCCATGTGCCCTCTAGTTAACCTAGATAGTCCAAGTGCCCGTAGGGATCCTTCATAATCCAAGTGCCTGCTAGGTAACCTAGATAGTCCAATGCCCGCTAATTAACCTAGATAGTCCTAGTTCCCGTTAGTTATCTAGATATTTCAAGTGCCCACTAGGGGACGTACATAATCCATGTGCCTGCTAGGTAACCTAGATAGTCCAAGTGCGCGCTAGGGTATGTACATAGTCCAAGTGCCTGCTAGGAAACCTAGATAGTCCAAGAGCCCGCTAGTTAACCTACATTTTCCAAGGGCCGGCTAGTTAACCTACATAGTCCAAGGTCTGCTAGTTAACCTAGATAGTCAAAGTGCCCGCTAGGTAACCTAGACAGTCCAAGTGCCCGTTAGGTTACCTACATAGTCCAAGTGCCCGTTCGTTAACCTAGATAGTCCAAGGGCCCGCTAGGTAACCCACATAGTCCAAGGGCCCTCTAGGTAACCTAGATAGTCCAAGTGCCCGCTAGGTAACCTCGATAGTCCATATCCGCGCAAGTTAACCTAGATAGTCCAAGTGCCTGCTAGGTAACCTACATTGTCCAAGTTCCCGCTAGGTAACCTAGATAGTCCAGGTGCCCGTTACCTAACCTAGATTGTCCAAGTGCCCGCTAGGCAACATACATATTCCAAGTGCCCGTTCGTTAACCTAGAAGTCCAAGTGCCCGCTATGTAACCTAGACAGTCCAAGTGCCCGCTAGGTTACCTGCATATTCCAAGTGCCTGTTCGTTAACCTACATATTCCAAGTGCCCGCTAGTTAACCTAGATAGTCCAAGTGCCCGCTAGGGATCCCTCATAATCAAAGTGCCTGCTAGGTAACCTAGATAGTCCAAGTGCCCGCTAGTTAACCTTGATAGTCCTAGTGCCCACTAGGGGACGTACATAGTCCAAGTCCCTGCTAGGTAACCTAGATAGTCCAAGTGGGCGCTAGGCTATGTACATAGTCCAAGTGCCTGCTAGGAAACCTAGATAGTCCAAGAGCCCGCAAGGTAACCTACATAGTCCAAAGTCCCGCTAGTTAACCTACATAGTCCAAGGTCTGCAAGTTAACCTAGATAATCAAAGTGCCCGCTAGGTAACCTAGACAGTCCAAGTGCCCGTTAGGTTACCTACATAGTCCAAGTGCCCATTCGTTAACCTAGATAGTCCAAGTGCCCGCTACGTAACCTACATAGTCCAAGGGCCCGCTAGGTAAGCTAGATAGTCCAAGTGCCCGCTAGGTAACCTCGATAGTCCAAGTGCGCGCTAGTTAACCTAGATAGTCCAAGTGCCTGCTAGGTAACCTACATTGTCCAAGTTCCCGCTAGGTAACCTAGATAGTCCAAGTGCCCGTTACCTAACCTAGATTGTCCAAGTGCCCGCTAGGCAACATACATTTTCCAAGTGCCCGTTCGTTAACCTAGAAGTCCAAGTGCCCGCTATGTAACCTAGACAGTCCAAGTGCCCGCTAGGTTACCTGCATAGTCCAAGTGCCTGTACGTTAACCTACATAGTCCAAGTGCCCCCTAGGGAACCTATATATTCCAAGTGCTATCTAGGTAACCTAGATAGTCCAAGGGCCCTCTAGTTAACCTAGATAGTCCAAGGGCTCGCTTGTTAACTTTGATTGTCCAAGTGCCCGTTAGTTAACCTAGATCGTCCAAGTGCCCGCTAGTTAACCTAGATCGTCCAAGTGTCCTCTAGTTTACCTACATAGTCCAAATGCCCGCTAGGTAACCTACATAGTGCAAGTGTCTGCTAGGTAACCTACATAGACCAAGTGCCCGCTAGTTAACCTAGATAGTCCAAGTGCCCGCTAGGTAACCTAGAGAGTGCAAGTGCCCGCTAGTTAACCTTCATAGTCCAAGTGCCTGCTAGGTAACCTAGATTGTCCAAGGGCCTGCTAGTTAACCTACATAGTCCAAGTTCCCCCTAGGTAACCTACATAGTGCAAGTGTCCGCTAGTTAACCTAGATCGTCCAATTGTCCGCTAGTTAACCTACATAGTCCAAGTTCCCCCTAGGTAACCTAGATAGTCCAAGTGCCCGTTCGGTAACCTAGATAGTCCAAGTGGCCTTTAGGGAATCTAGATAGTCCAAGTGCCCACTAGGGAACCTATAGTCCAATTGCCCGCTCTGGAACATACATAGTCCAAGTGCCCCCTAGTTAACCTAGATAGTCCAAGTGCCCACTAGGTAACCTATATATTCCAAATGCCCGCTAGGGAACCCACATAGTCCAAGTACCCGCTAGGTAACGTAGATAGTTCAAGTGCCAGCTAGGTAACCTAGACAGTCCAAGTGCCCGCTAGGTAACCTACAATCCCTAAGTGCCCGCTAAGGAATCTATATAGGCCAAATGCCCACTAGGGAGCCTACATAATCCAAATGCCCGCTAGGTAACCTAATAGTCCAAGTGCCCGCTAGGTAACCTACATATTCCAAATGCCCTCTAGTTAACCCACATAGTCCAAGTACCCGCTAGGGAATTTACATAGTCCAAGGGCCCGCTAGGGAACCTACATAGTCCAAGTGCCTGTGTGTTAACCTAGATAGTCCATGTGCCCGCTAGGTAACCTAGATAGTCCAACAGCCCGCTAGGTAACCTACATACTCCAAGAACCTGCTAGGCTACGTAGATAGTCCAAATGCCCCCTAGGTAACCTACAAAGTCTAAGTGCCCGCTAGGTTATCTATATAGTCCAAATGCCCGCTAGGGAACCTACATAGTCCAAGTGCCCGCTACGTAACCTAGATAGTCCAAGTGCCCTCTAGTTAACCTAGATCGTCCAAGTGCCCGCTAGTTATCCTACATAGTCCAAGAGCCCTTTAGTTAACCTACATAGTCCAAGGACCGCTAGTTAATCTAGATAGTCCAAGTGCTCGCTAGTTAACCTACATAGTACAAGGGCCCGCTAGTTGACCTAGATAGTCCAAGTGCCCACAAGTTAACCTAGATAGGTCAAGTGCCTGTTAGGTAAACAAAGTAGTCCAAATGTCCAATAGGGATCCTACATAGTGCAAGTGCCCGCTAGGTAACCTACATAGTCCAAGTGCCCGTTCGTCAACCTGGATAGTCCAAGTGCCCGCTAGGTAACCTAGACTGTCCAAGTGCCCGCTAGTTTACCTACATAGTCCATGTGCCCCTTCGTTAACCTAAATAGTCCAAGTGCCCGCTAGGAAACCTACATAGTCCAAGGGCCGACTTGGTAACATAGATAGTCCAAGTGCCCGCTAGATAACCTACATAGTCCAAGTGCCTACTAGGTAAACTACATAGTCCAAGTGCCCGTTCGTTAAACTACATAGACCAAGTGCCCGCTAGTTAACGTAGATTGCCCAAGTGCCCTCTAGGGAACTACATAATCTAAGGGCCCACTAGTTAACCTAGACAGTCCAAGTACCCTATAGGGAACCTACATAGTTCAAGTGCCCGCTAGGGAACCTACATAGTCCAAGTGCTCGCTAGGCAACCTACATAGTCCAAGTGCCCGTTAGTTAACCTAGATAGTCAAATTGCCTGCTAGGTAACCTAAATAGTCCAAGTGCCCGCTAGGGAACCTAGATAGTCCAATTGCCCTTTAGCTAACCTAGATAGTCGAAGTGTCCGCTAGTTAAACTACATAGTCCAAGTGCCCGTTCATTAACCTAGACAGTCCAAGTGCCTTGTAGTTAACCTACGTAGTCCAAGTGTCCGCTAGGTAACCTACATAGTCCAAGTGCCCACTAGGTAACCTAAATAATCCAAATGCCCGCTAGGGAAACTACATAGTTCAAGTGCCCGCTAGTTAACCTAGATAGTCCAAGTGCCCGCTAGTAAACCTAGATAGTCAAAGGGCCCGCTAGTTTACCTAGATAGTCCAAGTGCCCGCTAGTTAACCTAAATCGTCCAAGTGTCCGCTAGGTAACCTACATAGTCCAAGTGCCGGCTAGGTAACCTAGATAGTCCAAGTGCCTGATGAATAACCTACATAGTCCAAGTGCCCGCTTGGTAACCTGGATAGTCCAAGTGCCCGCTAGTTAACCTACCTAGTCCAAGTGCCTTCTAGGGAACCTACATAGTCCACGTGACTGCTAGGGAACCTACATAGTCCAAGTGCCCGTTAGGGAACCTAAATAGTCCAAGTGCCCGCTAGGTAACCTACATAGTCCAAACACCAGCAAGGAAACCTACATAGTCTAAATGCCCGCTGGGAAACCTACATAATCCAAGTGCCCGCTCTGGAACATACATAGTCCAAGTGCCCGTTAGCTAACCTAGATAGTCCAAGGGCCCGCTAGTTGACCTACATAGTCCAAGTGCCAACTAGGTAACTTGGATAGTACAAGTGCCCGCTAGGGAACCTAGATAGTCCACGTGCGTGTTAGCTAACCTAGATAGTTAAGTGGCGGCTTGGCAACCTACATACTCCAAGTGCCCGTTCATTAATCTAGATAATCCAAGTGCCCGCTAGGTAACCTAGACAGTCCAAGTGCCCGCTAGGTAACCTACATAGTCCAAGTGCCCGTTAGGTAACCTAGATAGTCCAAATGCCCGCTAGGGAACCCACATAGTCCAAGTGCCCGCTAGGGAACTTACATAGTCCAAGGGCCGCTAGGGAACCTACATAGTCCAAGTGCCCGTTAGTTAACCTAGATAGTCCAAGTGCCCGCTAGGTAACCTAGATAGTCCAACAGCCCGGTAGGTAACCTACATATTCCAAGTACCCGCTAGGTAACGTAGATAGTTCAAGTGCCAGTTAGGTAACCTAGATAGTCCAAGTGCCCGCAAGGTAACCTACAACCTCTACAGTGCCCGCTAAGGAATCTATATAGTCCAAATGCCCGCTAGGGAGCCTACATAATCCAAATGCCCGCTAGGTAACCTAGATAGTCCATGTGCCCGCTAGGTAACCTACATAGTCCAAATGCCCTCTAGTTAACCCACATAGTCCATGTGCCCGCTAGGGAACTTACATAGTCCAAGGGCCCGCTAGGGAACCTACATAGTCCAAGTGCCCGTGTGTTAACCTAGATAGTCCATGTGCCCGCTAGGTAACCTATATACTCCAAGAACCTGCTAGGCTACGTAGATAGTTCATGTGCCAGCTAGGTAACCTAGATAGTCCAAGTGCCCGCTAGGTAACCTACAAAGTCTAAGTGCCCGCTAGGTTATCTATATAGTCCAAATGCCCGCTAGGGAACCTACATAGTCTAAGTGCCCGCTAGGGAACATACATAGTCCAAGTGCCCACTAGGTAACCTAGAGAGTCCAATTGCCCGCTAGTTAACCTAGACAGTCCAAATACCAGATAGTGAACCTACATAGTCCAAGTGTCCGCTAGGGAACCTACATAGTCCAAGTGCTCGCTAGGCAACCTACATAGTCCAATTGTCCGTTAGTTAACCTAGATAGTCCAAGTGCCCGCTAGGTAACCTAGATAGTCCAACAGCCCGGTAGGTAACCTACATACTCCAAGTACCCGCTAGGTAACGTAGATAGTTCAAGTGCCAGCTAGGTAACCTAGATAGTCCAAGTGCCCGCTAGGTAACCTACAAAGTCCAAGTGCCCGTTACCGAACCTAGATAGTCCACGTGCCTGCTAGGCAACATACATAGTCCAAGTGCACGTTCGTTAACCTAGAAGTCCTAGTGCCCGCTATGTAACCTAGACAGTCCAAGTGCCCGCTAGGTTACCTGCATAGTCCAAGTGCCCGTTCGTTAACCTACATAGTCCAAGTGCCCGCTAGGGATCCCTCATAATCCAAGTGCCTGCTAGGTAACCTAGATAGTCCAAGTGCCCGCTAGTTAACCTAGATAATCCTAGTGCCCACTAGGGGACGTACATAGTCCAAGTCCCTGCTAGGTAACCTAGATAGTCCAAGTGGGCGCTAGGCTAAGTACATAGTCCAAGTGCCTGCTAGGAAACCTAGATAGTCCAAGAGCCCGCTAGGTAACCTACATAGTCCAAGGGCCCGCTAGTTAACCTACATAGTCCAAGGTCTGCAAGTTAACCTAGATAATCAAAGTGCCCGCTAGGTAACCTAGACTGTCCAAGTGCCCGTTAGGTTACCTACATAGTCCAAGTGCCCATTCGTTAACCTAGATAGTCCAAGTTCCCGCTATGTAACCTACATAGTCCAAGGGCCCGCTAGGTAAGCTAGAGAGTCCAACTACCCGCTAGGTAACCTCGATAGTCCAAGTGCGCGCTAGTTAACCTAGATAGTCCAAGTGCCTGCCAGGTAACCTACATTGTCCAAGTTCCCGCTAGGTAACCTAGATAGTCCAAGTGCCCGTTACCTAACCTATATTGTCCAAGTACCCGCTAGGCAACATACATATTCCAAGTGCCCGTTCGTTAACCTAGAAGTCCAAGTGCCCACTATGTAACCTAGACAGTCCAAGTGCCCGCTAGGTTACCTGCATAGTCCAAGTGCCTGTACGTTAACCTACATAGTCCAAGTGCCCGCTAGGGAACCTATATATTCCAAGTGCTATCTAGGTAACCTAGATAGTCCAAGGGCCCGCTAGTTAACCTAGATAGTCCAAGGGCTCGCTTGTTAACTTTGATTGTCCAAGTGCCCGTTAGTTAACCTAGATCGTCCAAGTGCCCGCTATTAACCTAGATCGTCCAAGTGTCCTCTAGTTAACCTACATAGTCCAAGTGCCCGCTAGGTAACCTACATAGTGCAAGTGTCTGCTAGGTAACCTACATAGTCCAAGTGCCCGCTAGTTAACCTAGATAGTCCAAGTGCCCGCTAGTTAACCTAGAGAGTGCAAGTGCACGCTAGGTAACCTACATAGTGCAAGTGTCCGCTAGTTAACCTAGATCGTCCAATTGTCCGCTAGTTAACCTAGATCGTCCAATTGTCCGCTAGTTAACCTACATAGTCCAAGTTCCCGCTAGGTAACCTAGATAGTCCAAGTGCCCGTTCGGTAACCTAAAGAGTCCAAGTGGCCTTTAGGGAATCTAGATAGTCCAAGTGCCCACTAGGGAACCTACATAGTCCAATTGCCCGCTCTGGAACATACATAGTCCAAGTGCCCGCCAGTTAACCTAGATAGTCCAAGTGCCCGCTAGGTAACCTATATAGTCCAAATGCCCGCTATGGAACCCACATTGTCCAAGCGCCCGCTAGTTAACCTAGATAGTCCAAGTGCTCGCTTGTTAACCTAGATAGTTCAATTGCCCCTAGGTAACCTAGATAGTCCAAAAGCCCGGTAGGTAACCTACATACTCCAAGTACCCGCTAGGTAACGTAGATAGTTCAAGTGCCAGCTAGGTAACCTAGATAGTCCAAGTGCCCGCTAGGTATCCTACAATCTCTAAGTGCCCGCTAAGGAATCTATATAGGCCAAATGCCCGCTAGGGAGCCTACATAATCCAAATGCCCGCTAGGTAACCTAGATAGTCCAAGTGCCCGCTAGGTAACCTCCATAGTCCAAATGCCCTCGAGTTAACCCACATAGTCCAAGTACCCGCTAGGGAATTTACATAGTCCAAGGGCCCGCTAGGGAACCTACATAGTCCAAGTGCCCGTGTGTTAACCTGGATAGTCCATGTGCCCGCTAGGTAACCTAGATAGTCCAACAGCCCGCTAGGTAACCTACATACTCCAAGAACCTGCTAGGCTACGTAGATAGTCCAAATGCCCGCTAGGTAACCTACAAAGTCTAAGTGCCCGCTAGGTTATCTATATAGTCCAAATGCCCGCTAGGGAACCTACATAGTCCAAGTGCCCGCTACGTAACCTAGATAGTCCAAGTGCGCTCTAGTTAACCTAGATCGTCCAAGTGCCCGCTAGTTATCCTACATAGTCCCAGAGCCCTTTAGTTAACCTACATAGTCCAAGGTCCGCTAGTTAACCTAGATAGTCCAAGTGCTCGCTAGTTAACCTACATAGTACAAGGGCCCGCTAGTTGACCTAGATAGCCCAAGTGCCCACAAGTTAACCTAGATAGGTCAAGTGCCTGGTAGGTAACCAAAGTAGTCCAAATGTCCAATACGGATCCTACATAGTCCAAGTGCCCGCTAGGTAACCTACATAGTCCAAGTGCCCGTTCGTCAACCTGGATAGTCCAAGTGCCCGCTAGGTAACCTAGACTGTCCAAGTGCCCGCTAGGTTACCTACATAGTCCATGTGCCCGTTCGTTAACCTAGATAGTCCAAGTGCCCGCTAGGAAACCTACATACTCCAAGGGCCCACTTGGTAACATAGATAGTCCAAGTGCCCGCTAGATAACCTACATAGTCCAAGTGCCTACTAGGTAAACTACATAGTCCAAGTGCCCGTTCGTTAAACTACATAGTCCAAGTGCCCGCTAGTTAACGTAGATTGCCCAAGTGCCATCTAGGGAACTACATAGTCCAAGGGCCCACTAGTTAACCTAGACAGTCCAAGTACCCTATAGGGAACCTACATAGTTCAAGTGCCCGCTAGGGAACCTACATAGTCCAAGTGCTCGCTAGGCAACCTACATAGTCCAAGTGCCCGTTAGTTAACCTAGATAGTCAAATTGCCTGCTAGGTAACCTAAATAGTCCAATTGCCCGCTAGGGAACCTAGATAGTCCAATTGCCCTTTAGCTAACCTAGATAGTCGAAGTGTCCGCTAGTTAACCTACATAGTCCAAGTGCCCGCTCATTAACCTAGATAGTCCTAGTGCCCGCTAGGTAACCTAGACAGTCCAAGTGCCTTGTAGTTAACCTACGTAGTCCAAGTGCCCGCTAGGTAACCTACATAGTCCAAGTGCCCACTAGGTAACCTAAATAATCCAAATGCCCGCTAGGGAAAATACATAGATCAAGTGCCCGCTAGTTAACCTAGATAGTCCAAGTGCCCGCTAGTAAACCTAGATAGTCAAAGGGCCCGCTAGTTTACCTAGATAGTCCAAGTGCCCGCTAGTTAACCTAAATCGTCCAAGTGTCCGCTAGGTAACCTACATAGTCCAAGTGCCGGCTAGGTAACCTAGATAGTCCAAGTGCCTGATGAATAACCTACATAGTCCAAGTGTCCGTTCGTTAACCTAGATAGTCCAAGTGCCCATTGGGTAACCTGCATAGTCCAAGTGCCCGCTTGGTAACCTGGATAGTCCAAGTGCCCGCTAGTTAACCTACCTAGTCCAAGTGCCTTCTAGGGAACCTACATAGTCCACGTGACTGCTAGGGAACCTACATAGTCCAAGTGCCCGTTAGGGAACCTACATAGTCCAAGTGCTCGCTAGGCAACCTACATAGTCCAATTGCCCGTTAGTTAACCTAGATTGTCCAAGTACCCGCTAGGTAACCTAGATAGTCCAACAGCACGGTAGGTAACCTACATACTCAAAGTACCCGCTAGGTAACGTAGATAATTCAAGTGCCAGCTAGGTAACCTAGATAGTCCAAGTGCCCGCTAGGTAACCTACAAAGTCTAAGTGCCCGCTAAGGAATCTATATAGTCCAAATGCCCGCTAGGGAGCCTACATAATCCAAATGCCCGCTAGGTAACCTAGATAGTCCAAGTGCCCGCTAGGTAACCTACATAGTCCAAATGCCCTCTAGTTAACGCACATAGTCCAAGAGCCCGCTAGGGAACTTACATAGTCCAAGTGCCTGTTAGTTAACCTAGATAGTCCAACAGCCCGCTAGGTAACCTACATATTCCAAGAACCCGCTAGGCTACGTAGATAGTTCAAATGCCATCTAGGTAACCTAGATAGTCCAAGTGCCCGCTAGGTAACCTACAAAATCTAAGTACCCGCTAGGTTATCTATATAGTCCAAATGCCGCTAGGCAACCTACATAGTCCAAGTGCCCGCTAGGTTACCTAGATAGACCAAGTGCCCTCTAGTTAACCTAGATCGTCCAAGTGCCCGCTAGTTAACCTACATAGCCCAAGGGCCCGTTAGTTAACCTACATAGTTCAAGGTCCGCTAGTTAACCTAGATAGTCCAAGTGCTCGCTAGTTAACCTACATAGTACAAGGGTCCGCTAGTTGACCTAGATAGTCCAAGTGCCCGCAAGATAACCTAGATAGGTCAAGTGCCCGCTAGGTAACCAAAGTAGTCCAAATGTCCGATAGGTATCCTACATAGTCCAAGTGCCCGCTGGGTAACCTACATAGTCCAAGTGCCCGTTCGTTAACCTAGATACTCCAAGTGCCCGCTAGGTAACCTAGACTGTCCAAGTGCCCGCTAGGTTACCTACATAGTCCAAGTGCCCGTTCGTTAACCTAGATAGTCCAAGTGCCCGCTAGGAAACCTACATAGTCCAAGGGCCCACTAGGTAACATAGATAGTCAAAGTGCCCGTTAGGTAACCTAGATAGTCCAAGTGCCCGCTAGGTAACTTACATTGTCCAAGTTCCCGCTAGGTAACCTAGATAGTCCAAGTGCCCTTTACCTAACCTAGATAGTCCAAGTGCCCATTACCTAACCTAGATAGTCCAAGTGCCCACTAAGCAATCTACATAGTACAAGGGCCCCCTAGTTGACCTAGATAGTCCAAGTGCCCGCTAGTTAACCTAGATAGTCCAAGTGCCCGCTAGGTAACCAAAGTAGTCCAAGTGCCCGCTAGGTAACCTACAAAGTCTAAGTGCCCGCTAAGGAATCTATATAGTCCAAATGCCCGCTAGGGAGCATACATAATCCAAATGCCCGCTAGGTAACCTAGATAGTCCAAGGGCCCGCTAGATAACCTACATAGTCCTAGTGCCCCCTAGTTAACCTACATTCTCCAAGTGCCCGATAAGGAACCTACATAGTCCAAGTGCCCGCTAGGTAAACTACATAGTCCAAATGCCCTCTAGTTAACGCACATAGTCCAAGTGCCCGTTAGGGAACTTACATAATCCAAGTGCCTGCTATGAAACCTATATAGTCCAAGGGCCCGCTAGGTAACATAGATAGTCAAAGTGCCCTTTAGGTAACCTAGATAATCCAACAGCCCGCTAGGTAACCTACATACTCCAAGAACCCGCTAGGCTACGTAGATATTTCAAATGCCAGCTAGGTAACCTAGATAGTCCAAGTGCCCGCTAGGTAACCTACAAAGTCTAAGTGCCCGCTAGGTTATCTATATTGTCAAAATGCCCGCCTGGGAACCTACATAGTCCAAGTGCCCGCTAGGTAACCTAGATAGTCCAAGTGCCCTCTAGTTAACCTAGATCGTCCAAGTGCCCGCTAGTTAACCTACATAGTCCAAGGGCCAGGTAGTTAACCCACATAGTCCAAGGTCCGCTAGTTAACCTAGATAGTCCAAGTGCCCGCTAGTTAACCTAGATAGTCCAAGTGCCCGCTAGGAAACCTACATAGTCTAAGGGCCCACTAGGTAACCTAGACTGTCCAAGTGCCCGCTAGGTTACCTACATAGTCCTAGTGACCCCTAGTTAACCTACATTCTCCAAGTGCCCGTTAGGTAACCTAGATAGTCCAAGTGCCCGCTAGCTAACTTACATTGTCCAAGTGCCCGCTAGGTAACCTAGACTGTCCAAGTGCCCGCTAGGTTACCTACATAGTCCAAGGGCCCACTAGGTAACATAGATAGTCAAAGTGCCCGTTAGGTAACCTAGATAGTCCAAGTGCCCGCTAGGTAACTTACATTGTCCAAGTTCCCGCTAGGTAACCTAGATAGTCCAAGTGCCCTTTACCTAACCTAGATAGTCCAAGTGCCCATTACCTAACCTAGATAGTCCAAGTGCCCACTAAGCAACCTACATAGTACAAGGGCCCCCTAGTTGACCTAGATAGTCCAAGTGCCCGCTAGTTAACCTAGATAGTCCAAGTGCCCGCTAGGTAACCAAAGTAGTCCAAGTGCCCGCTAGGTAACCTACAAAGTCTAAGTGCCCGCTAAGGAATCTATATAGTCCAAATGCCCGCTAGGGAGCCTACATAATCCAAATGCCCGCTAGGTAACCTAGATAGTCCAAGGGCCCGCTAGATAACCTACATAGTCCTAGTGCCCCCTAGTTAACTTACATTCTCCAAGTGCCCGATAAGGAACCTACATAGTCCAAGTGCCCGCTAGGTAAACTACATAGTCCAAATGCCCTCTAGTTAACGCACATAGTCCAAGTGCCCGTTAGGGAACTTACATAATCCAAGTGCCCGCTAGGAAACCTATATAGTCCAAGGGCACGCTAGGTAACATAGATAGTCAAAGTGCCCTTTAGGTAACCTAGATAATCCAACAGCTCGCTAGGTAACCTACATACTCCAAGAACCCACTAGGCTACGTAGATATTTCAAGTGCCAGCTAGGTAACCTAGATAGTCCAAGTGCCCGCTAGGTAACCTACAAAGTCTAAGTGCCCGCTAGGTTATCTATATAGTCAAAATGCCCGCCTGGGAACCTACATAGTCCAAGTGCCCGCTAGGTAACCTAGATAGTCCAAGTCCCCTCTAGTTAACCTAGATCGTCCAAGTGCCCGCTAGTTAACCTACATAGTCCAAGGGCCAGGTAGTTAACCCACATAGTCCAAGGTCCGCTAGTTAACCTAGATAGTCCAAGTGCCCGCTAGGAAACCTACATAGTCTAAGGGCCCACTAGGTAACCTAGACTGTCCAAGTGCCCGCTAGGTTACCTACATAGTCCTAGTGCCCCCTAGTTAACCTACATTCTCCAAGTGCCCGTTAGGTAACCTAGATAGTCCAAGTGCCCGCTAGCTAACTTACATTGTCCAAGTGCCCGCTAGGTAACCTAGACTGTCCAAGTGCCCGCTAGGTTACCTACATAGTCCAAGTGCCCGTTCGTTAACCTAGATAGTCCAAGTGCCCGCTAGGAAACCTACATAGTCCAAGGGCCCACAAGGTAACCTAGATAGTCCAAGTGCCCGCTAGGTAACCTAGAGTCCAAGTGCTCGCTATTTAACCTACATTGTCCAAGTGCCCGTTCGTTAACTAAATAGTCCAAGTGCCCGCTAAGAAACCTACATAGTCCAAGGGCCCACAAGGTAACCTAGATATTCCAAGTGCCCGCTAGGTAACCTAGAGTCCATGTGCTCGCTATTTAACCTACACAGTCCAAGTGCCCGCTGTGTAATCTAGATAGTCAAAGGGCCCGTTAGGTAACCTAGATAGTCCAAGTGCCCGCTAGGTAACTAACATTGTCCAAGTTCCCGCTAGGTAACCTAGATAGTCCAAGTGCCCGTTACCTAACATAGATAGTCCAAGTGCCCGCTAGGTACCCTAGATAGTGCAAGTGCCCGCTAGTTAACCTAGATAATTCAAGTACCCGCTAGGTAAACTAGATCGTCCAAGGGCCCCCTAGTGGGCCGACATAATTCAAGTGCCCGTTCGTTAACCTAGATAATCCAAGTGCTCGCTAGGTAACCTAGACAGTCCAAGTTCCCGCTAGTTAATCTACATAGTCCAAGTGCCCGATAGAGAACCTACATAATCCAAGTGCCCGCTAGGCAACCTACATAGTCCAAGTGCCCGTTAGTTAACCTAGATAGTCCAAGTGCCCGCTAGGTAACCTACAAAGTCTAAGTGCCTGCTAGGTTATCTACATAGTCCAAATGCCCGCTAGGGAACCTACATAGTCCAAGTGCCCGCTAGTTAACCTAGATCGTCCAAGTGCCTGCTAGTTAACATACATAGTCCAAGGGCCCGCTAGTTAACCTACATAGTCCAAGGTCCACTAGTTAACCTAGATTGTCCAAGTGCTTGCTAGTTAACATACATAGTACCAGGGCCCGCTAGTTGACCTAGATAGTCCAAGTGCCCGCTAGGAAACCTACATAGTCCAAGGGCCCACAAGGTTACCAAGATATTCCAAGTGCCCGCTAGGTAACCTAGAGTCCAAGTGCTCGCTATTTAACCTACACAGTCCAAGTGCCCGCTGTGTAATCTAGATAGTCAAAGGGCCCGTTAGGTAACGTAGATAGTCCAAGTGCCCGCTAGGTAACTAACATTGTCCAAGTTCCCGCTAGGTAACCTAGATAGTCCAAGTGCCCGTTACCTAACATAGATAGTCCAAGTGCCCGCTAGGTAACCTAGATAGTGCAAGTGCCCGCTAGTTAACCTAGATAATTCAAGTACCCGCTAGGTAACCTAGATCGTCCAAGGGCCCCCTAGTGGGCCGACATAATCCAAGTGTCCGTTCGGTAACCTAGATAGTCCAAGGGCCCGCTAGGCAACCTACATAGTCCAAGTGCCCGTTCGTTAACCTAGATAATCCAAGTGCTCGCTAGGTAACCTAGACAGTCCAAGTTCCCGCTAGTTAATCTACATAGTCCAAGTGCCCGATAGAGAACCTACATAATCCAAGTGCCCGCTAGGCAACCTACATAGTCCAAGTGCCCGTTAGTTAACCTAGATAGTCCAAGTGCCCGCTAGGCAACCTACATAGTCCAAGTGCCCGTTAGTTAACCTAGATAGTCCAAGTGCCCGCTAGGTAACCTACAAAGTCTAAGTGCCTGCTAGGTTATCTACATAGTCCAAATGCCCGCTAGGGAACCTACATAGTCCAAGTGCCCGCTAGTTAACCTAGATCGTCCAAGTGCCTGCTAGTTAACATACATAGTCCAAGGGCCCGCTAGTTAACCTACATAGTCCAAGGTGCACTAGTTAACCTAGATTGTCCAAGTGCTCGCTAGTTAACTTACATAGTACCAGGGCCCGCTAGTTGACCTAGATAGTCCAAGTTCCCGCTAGTTAACCTAGATAGTCCAAGTGCCCGCTAGGAAAGCTACATAGTCCAAGGGCCTGCTAGGTAACCTAGATAGTCCAAGTGCCCGCTAGGTAACCTAGAATCCAATTGCTCGCTAGTTAACCTACATAGTCCAAGTGCCCGCTATGTAACCTAGTTAGTCAAAGTCCCCGCTAGGTAACCTAGACAGTCCAAGTGGCCGCTATGTTACCTGCATATTCCAAGTGCCCGTTCGTTAACCTAGATAGTCCAAGTGCCCGCTAGGAAACCTACATAGTCCAAGGGCCTGCTAGGTAACCTAGATAGTCCAAGTGCCCACTAGGTAACCTAGAATCCAAGTGCTCGCTAGTTAACCTACATAGTCCAAGTGCCCGCTATGTAACCTAGTTAGTCAAAGTCCCCGCTAGGTAACCTAGACAGTCCAAGTGGCCGCTATGTTACCTGCATATTCCACGTGCCCGTTCGTTAACCTAGATAGTCCAAGGGCCCGCTAGGTAACATAGATAGTCCAAGTGCCCGCTAGGTAACCTAGAGTCCAAGTGCTCGCTAGTTAACCTACATAGTCCAAGTGCCCCCTATGTAACCTAGATAGCCAAAGTGCCCGTTAGGTAACCTAGATAGTCCAAGTGCCCGCTAGGTAACTTACATTGTCCAAGTTCCCGCTAGGTAACCTAGATAGTCCAAGTGCCCGTTCGTTAACCTAGATAGTCCAAGTGCCTGCTAGGTAACCTAAACTGTCCAAGTACCCGCAAGGTTACCTACATAGTCCAAGGGCCCACAAGTTAACCTAGATAGTCCAAGTGCCCGCTAGGTAACCTACAAACTCTAAGTGCCCGCTAAGAAATCTATATAGTCCAAATGCCCGCTATGGAGCCTACATAATCCAAATGCCCGCTAGGTAACCTACATAGTCCTAGTGCCCCCTAGTTAACCTACATTCTCCAAGTGCCCGATAAGGAACCTACATAGTCCAAGTGCCCGCTAGGTAACCTACATAGTCCAAATGCCCTCTAGTTAACCCACATAGTCCAAGTGCCCGCTAGGGAACTTACATAGTCCAAGGGCCCGCTAGGGAACCTACATAGTCCATGTGCCCGTTAGTTAACCTAGATAGTCCAAGTGCCCGCTAGGTAATCTAGATAGTCCAACAGCCCCCTACGTAACCTACATACTCCAAGAACCCGCTAGGCAACGTAGATAGTTCAAGTGCCAGCTAGGTAACCTAGATAGTCCAAGTGCCCGCTAGGTAACCTACAAAGTCTAAGTGCCCGCTAGGTTATCTATATAGTCCAAATGCCCGCCAGGGAACCTACATAGTCCAAGTGCCCACAAGGTAACCTAGATAGTCCAAGTGCCCTCTAGTTAACCTAGATCGTCCAAGTGCCCGCTAGTTAACCTACATAGTCCAAGGGCCCGCAAGTTAACCCACATAGTCCAAGGTCCGCTAGTTAACCTAGATAGTCCAAGTGCCCACTAGGTAACCAAAGTAGTCCAAATGTCCGATGGGGATCCTACATAGTCCAAGTGCCCGCTAGGTAACCTATATAGTCCAAGGTCCGCTAGTTAACCTAGATTGTCCAAGTGCCCACTAGGTAACCAAAGTAGTCCAAATGTCCGATGGGGATCCTACATAGTCCAAGTGCCCGCTAGGTAACCTATATAGTCCAAGTGCCCGTTCGTTAACCTAGATAGTCCAAGTGCCTGCTAGGTAACCTAAACTGTCCAAGTGCCCGCAAGGTTACCTACATAGTCCAAGGGCCCACAAGTTAACCTAGATAGTCCAAGTGTCCTCTAGTTAACCTACATAGACCAAGTGCCCGCTAGTTATCCTATATACAAAGTGCCCGCTACATAACCTAGATAGTCCAAGGGCACGCTAGTTAACCTACATAATACAAGTGCCCGCTAAGCAACCTAGATAGTCCAAGTGCCCGCTAAGGAACCTACATATTCCAAGTGCACGCTAATTATCCTAGATAGTCCAATTGCCCGCTAGTTAACCTAGATAGTCCAAGTGCCTGCTAGGTAACCTACATAGTGCAAGTGTCCGCTAGTTAACCTACATATTCCAAGTGCCCTCTAGTTAACATAGATAATCCAAGTGCCCGCTAGGGAACGTACATAGTCCAAGTGCCCACTAGGTAACCGAGATAGTGCAAGTGCCCGCTAGTTAACCTAGATAGTTCAATTACCCGCTAGGTAACCTAGATCGTCCAAGGGCCCCCTAGTTAGCCTACATAGTCCAACTGCCCGCTTGGTAACCTAAATAGTCCAAGTGCCCGTTCGGTAACTAGATAGTCCAAGTGCACTTTAGGGAACCTAGATAGTCCAAGGGCCCGCTAGTAAATCTACATAGTGCAAGTGTCCGCTAGTTAACCTACATATTCCAAGTGCCCGCTAGTTAACCTACATAATCTAAGTGCCCGTTAGCTAACCTAGATAGTCCAAGGGCCCGCTAGTTGACCTACATAGTCCAAGTACCAGCTATGTAACCCAGATAGTACAAGTGCCTGCTAGGGAACCTAGATAGTCCAAGTGCCTGTTAGCTAACCTAGATAGTCCAAGTGGCGGCTAGGTAACCTACATAGTCCAAGTGCCCGTTCGTTAACTTAGATAATCCAAGTGCCCGCTAGGTAACCTAGACAGTCCAAGTGCCCGCTAGTTAACCTACATAGTACAAGTGCCTGCTAGGTAACCTACATAGTGCAAATGTCCGCTAGTTAACCTACATATTCCAAGTGCCCGCTAGTTAACCTAGATAGTCCAAGTGCCCGCTAAGGAACGTACATAGTCCATATGCCCGCTAGGTAATTTAGATAGTGCAAGTGCCCGCTAGTTAACCTAGATAGTTCTAGTACCCGCTAGGTAACCTAGATCGTCCAAGGGCCCCCTAGTTTGCCTACATAGTCCTAGTGCCCGCGAGGTAACCTAGATAGTCCAATTGCCCTTTAGGGAACCTAGATAGTCCAAGGGCCCGCTAGTTATCCATCATAGTCCAGGGGCCCGCTAGTTAACCTACATAGAGCAAGTGTCCGCTAGTTATCCTATATATTCCAAGTGCCCCCTAGTTAACCTACATAATCTAAGTTCCCGTTAGCTAACCTAGGTAGTCCAAGGGCCCGTTACTTGACCTACATAGTCCAAGTGCCACCTAGGTAACCTAGATAGTACAAGTGCCCCCTAGCTAACCTAAATAGCCCAAGTGGCGGCTAGGTAACCTACATAGTCCAAGTGCCCATTTGTTAACCTAGATAATCCAAGTGCCCGCTAGGTAACGTAGACAGTTCAAGTGCCCGCTAGTTAACCTACCTAATCCAAGTGCCCGATAGGGAACCTACATAATCCAAGTGCCCGCTAGGGAACCTATATAGTCCAAGTGCCCGCTAGGCAACCTAGATAGTCCAAGTGCCCGTTACCTAACCTAGATAGTCCAAGTGCCCGCTAGGCAACATACATAGTCCAAGTGCCCGTTCGTTAACCTAGAAGTCCAAGTGCCCGCTATGTAACCTAGACAGTCCAAGTGCCCGTTCGTTAACCTAGATAGTCCAAGTGCCCGCTAGGGAACCTATATAGTCCAAGTGCTATCTAGGTAACCTAGATAGTCCAAGGGCCCGCTAATTAACCTACATAGTCCAAGGGCTCGCTTGTTAACTTTGATAGTCCAAGTGCCAGTTAGTTAACCTAGATCATCCAAGTGCCCGCTAGTTAACCTAGATCGTCCATATGTCCTCTAGTTAACCTACATATTCCAAGTCCCCGCTAGGTAACCTATATAGTGCAAGTGTCTGCTAGGTAACCTACATAGTCCAAGTGCCCACTAGTTAACCAGGATCATCAAAATACCCTGTAGTTAACTTACATAGTCCAAAGGTCTGCTAGTTAACCTGCATAGACCAAGGGCCCGCTAGTTTACCTAGATAGTCCAAGTGCCTGCTAGGTAACCTACATTGTCCAAGTTCCCGCTAGGTAACCTAGATAATCCAAGTGCGCGCTAGGGTATGTACATAATCCAAGTGCCTGCTAGGAAACCTAGATAGTCCAAGAGCCCGCTAGTTAACCTACATAGTCCAAGGGCCCGCTAGTTAACCTACATAGTCCAAGGTCTGCTAGTTAACCTAGATAGTCAAAGTGCCCGCTAGGTAACCTGGACAGTCTATGTGCCCGTTAGGTAACCTAGATAGTCCAAGTGCCCGCTAGGTAACCTAAATAGTGAAAGTGCCCGTTAGGTAACCTAGATAGTCCAAGTGCCTGCTAGGTAACCTACATTGTCCAAGTTCCCGCTAGGTAACCTAGATAGTCCAAGTGCCCGTTACCTAACCTAGATAGTCCAAGTGCCCGCTAGGCAACATACATAGTCCAAGTGCCCGTTCGTTAACCTAGAAGTCCAAGTGCCCGCTATGTAACCTAGACAGTCCAAGTGCCCGTTCGTTAACCTAGATAGTCCAAGTGCCCGCTAGGGAACCTATATAGTCCAAGTGCTATCTAGGTAACCTAGATAGTCCAAGGGCCCGCTACTTAACCTACATAGTCCAAGGGCTCGCTTGTTAACTTTGATAGTCCAAGTGCCAGTTAGTTAACCTAGATCATCCAAGTGCCCGCTAGTTAACCTAGATCGTCCATATGTCCTCTAGTTAACCTACATATTCCAAGTCCCCGCTAGGTAACCTATATAGTGCAAGTGTCTGCTAGGTAACCTACATAGTCCAAGTGCCCACTAGTTAACCAGGATCATCAAAATACCCTGTAGTTAACTTACATAGTCCAAAGGTCTGCTAGTTAACCTGCATAGACCAAGGGCCCGCTAGTTTACCTAGATAGTCCAAGTGTCTGCTAGGTAACCTACATAGTCCAAATGCCCGCTAGTTAACCAGGATCATCAAAGTACCCTCTAGTTAACTTACATAATACAAAGGTCTGCTAGTTAACCTACATAGTCCAATTTCCCGCTAGTTAACCTAGACAGTCCAAGTGCCCGCTATGTAAACAAAGTAGTCCAAATGTCCGATAGGGATCTTACATAATCCAAGTGCCCGCTAGGTAACCAAGATAGTCCAAGTGCCCGTTCGTTAACCTACATAGTCCAAGTGCCCGCTAGGTAACGGAGATAGCCCAAGTGCCCGCTAGGTAACCTACATAGTACAAGTGTCTGCTAGTTAACCTACGTAGTCCAAGGGACCCCTAGTTAACCTAGATAGTCCAAGTACCCGTGAGTTAACCTAGATCATCCAATTGTCCGCTAGTTAACCTACATAGTCCAAGTGCCCTTTAGGGAAGCTAGATAGTCCAAGTGCCCGCTAGGGAACCTATATAGTCCAATTGTCCGCTCTGGAACATACATAGTCCAAGTGCCTGTTAGTTAACCTAGATAATCCAAGTGCCCGCTAGTTAACCTACATAGTCCAAGTACCCGCTAGGTAACCTACATAATCCAAGTGCCCACTAGGTAACTTATATAGTCCAAATGCCCGCTAGGGAACCTACATAGTCCAAGTGCCCGCTAGTTAACCTAGATAGTCCAAGTGGCCGCTAGTGAACGTACATAGTCCAAGTTCCCGCTAGGTAACCTAGATAGTCAAAGTGCCGGCTAGTTCACCTACATAGTCCATGGGCCCACTAGTTAACCTAGATAATCCAAGTGCCCGCTAGGTAACCTAGATAGTCCAGTGCCCAATAGGGAACCAACATAGTCCAAGTGCCCGCTAAGGGACGTTCATAGTACAAGTGCCTGCTAGGGAACCTTCATAGTCCAAGTGACCGTTAGGGAACCTAGATAGTCCAAGTGCACGCTAGGGAACCTGCATCATCCAAGTGCCCGCTAGTTAACCTAGATAGTCCAAATGCCCGCTAGTTAACCTAGATCATCCAAGTGCCCGTTTCGTAACCTAGATAGTCCAAGTGCCCGCTAGGTTACCTACATAGTCCAAGTTCCCGCTAGGTAACCTAGGTAGTCCAACTGCCCGTTACCTAACCTAGATCGTCCAAGTGCCCGCTAGGCAACCTACATAGTCCAAGTGCCCGTTCGTTAACCTAGAAGTCCATGTGCCCGCTAAGTAACCTAGACAGTCCATGTGCCCGCTAGGTTACCTGCATAGTCCATGTGCCCGTTAGGTAACCTAGAGAGTCCAAGTGTCCGCTAGGTAACCTACATAGTCTAAGTGCCCGCTAGGTAACCCAGATAGTCCATGTTCCTCTTAGCTTCCCTAGATAGTCCAAGTGCCCACTAGGTAACCTACATAGTCCAAGGGCCCGATTGTTAACCTAGTTCGTCCAAGTGTCCGCTAGTCAACCTACATAGTCCAACTGCCCGCTAGGTAACCAAGATAGTCAAAGTGGCCGCTAGGTAACCTACATAGTCCAAGTTCCCACTAGGTAACCTAGATAGTCCAAGTGTCCGTTAACTAACCTAGATAGTCCAAGTGCACGCTAGGTAACCTACATAGTCCTAGTGCCCGCTAGTTAACCAACATTGTTCAAGTGCCGGATACGGAACCCTCATAGTCCAAGTGCCCGTTAGGTAACCGACATAGTCCAAATGCCCGCTAGTAACCTACATAGTCCAAGTGCCTGATAGGGAACCTACATAATCCAAGTGCCCGCTAGGGAACTTACATAGTCCAAGTGCCCGTTAGTTAACCTAGATAGTCCAAGTGCCCGCTAGTTAAGCTAGATAGTCCAAGTACCCGCTAGGTAACGTAGATAGTTCAAGTGCACGCTAGGTAACCTAGATAGTCCACGTGCCCGCTAGTTAACCTACAAAGTACAAGTGTCCGCTAGGTAATCTATATAGTACAAATGCCCGCTAGGGCACCTACATAATCCAAATACCCGCTAATTAACATACATTGTTCAAGTGCCCGTTAGCTAACCTAGATCGTCTAAGGGCCCACTAGTTAACCTACATAGTTCAAGTGCCCGCTAGCTAACCTAGATAATCCAAGTGCCCGCTAGTTAAGCGATATCATCCAAGTGCCAGCTAGGTAACCTAGATAGTCCAAGTGCCCGCTACTTAACCTACATAGTCTAAGTGCCCGCTAGGTAACCTAGATAGTCCAAGTGCCCGCTAGGTAACCTACATAGTCGAAGGGCCCGCTAGGTAACCTAGATAGTTCAAGTTCCTGTTAGCTAACCTAGATAGTCCAAGTGCCCGCTAGGTAACCTACATAGTCCAAGGGCCCGCTCGTTAACCTAGTTCGTCCAAGTGTCCGCTAGTTAACCTAGATAGTCCAAGTGCCCGCTAGTTAACCTACATAGTCCAAGTGCCCGCTAGGTAACCTACAGAGTCCTAGCGCCCACTAATTAACCTACATTGTCCAAGTGCCCGATAGGGAACCTACATATTCCAAGTGCGCACTAGGTAATCTACATAGTCCAAATGCCCGCCAGGGAACCTATGTAGTCCAAATGCCCGTTAGGTATCCTAGATAATCAAAATGCCCGCTAGGGTACCCACATAGTCCAAGTGCCCACTAGGGAACCTACATCGTCAAAGTGCCCACTAGGGAACCTGCATCGTCCAAGTGCCCGCTAGTTAACCTAGATAGTCCAAGTTCCTGTTAGCTAACCTACATAGTCCAAGTGCCCGTTCGTTAACCTAGATAGTCCAAGTGCCCGTTAGCTAATATAGATAGTCCATGTGCCCGCAAGGTAACCTACATAGTCCAAGTGCCCGCTAGGTAACCTAGATATTCCAAGTTCCTGTTAACTAACCTAGATAGTCCAAGTGCCCGCTAGGTAACCTACATAGTACAAGTGCCCGATAGTTAACCTAGATAGTCCCATGGCCCGTTAGGTAACCTAGATAGTCCAATTGCCTGTTAGGTAACCTAGATAGTCCAATTGCCCGCTAGGTAACCTAGACAGTCCAAGTTCCCGCTAGGTTACCTACATAGTCCAAGTGACCGCTAGTACCTGATAGTCCAAGTGCCTGCTAGTTAACCTACATAGTCCAAGGGCCAGCTAGGTAACCTAGATTGTCCAAGTGCCCGCTAGTAAACCTAGGTCTTCCAAGTGTCCGCTAGTTAATCTAAATAGTCCAAGTGCCCTCTAGGTAACTTAGATAGTCCAAGTACCCTTAGGTAACCTAGATAGTCCAAGGGCCCGCTAGTTAACCTACATAGTCCAAGTGCCCGCTAGGGAACATACATAGTCCATGTGCCCGCTAGTTAACATAGGTAGTCCAAGTGCCCGCTAGGAAACATACATAGTCCAAGAGCCTGCTAGGTAACCTAGATTGTCCAAGTGCCTGCTAGTTAACCTACATAGTCCAAGTGCCCGCTAGGTAAACTACATAGTCCTAGCCCCCGCTGGTTAACCTACATTGTCCAAGTGCCCGCTAGGGTACCCACATAGTCCAAGTGCTCGTTAGGTAACCTAGATAGTCCAAATGCCCGCTAGGGTACCCACATAGTCCAAGTGCCCCTAGGTAACCTACATAGTCCAATTGCCCGTTTGCTAACCTAGATCGTCAAAGGCCCCTAGTTAACCTAGATAGTCATTGGGCCCGCTAGTTAACCTAGATAGTCAAAGTGCCCGCTTGTTAACCTACATAGTCCAAGGGCCAGCTAGGTAACCTACATAGTCCTAGTGCCCGCTAGCTAACCTACATTGTCCAAGTTCCTGATAGGGAACCTACATAGTCCTAGCGCCCGCTAGTTAACCTACATTGTCCAAGTGCCCGCTAGGGTACCCACATAGTCCAAGTGCCCGTTAGGTAACCTAGATAGTCCAAATGCCCGCTAGGGAACCCACATAGTCGAGGTGCCCGCTAGGGAACTTACATAGTCAAAGGGCCTGCTAGGGAACATACATAGTCCACGTGCCCGCTAGGGAAACTACATAGTCCTAGTGCCTGCTAGGGAACCTACATAGTCCAAGTGCCCTTTAGGGAACCTATATAGTCCAAGTGCTCGCTAGGGAACTTAGATAGTCCAAGTGCCCGATAGGTAACCTAGATAGTCCAAGTGCCCACTAGGTAACATACAAGTCCAAGTGCCCGCCAGGTAATCTATATAGTCCAAATGTCCACTAGGGCACCTACATAATCCAAGTGCACGCTAATTAACCTACATAGTCCAAGTGCCCGTTAGCTAACCTAGATAGTCCAAGGGCCAACTAGTTAACCTACATGGTTCAAGTGCCTGCTAGGTAACCTAGCTAATCCAAGTGCCCGCTAGTTAACCTATATAGTCCAAGTGCCCGCTAGTTAACCTAGATGGTCCAAGTGCCCGCTAGTTAACCTACATAGTCCAAGTGCCCTCTAGTTAACCTACATAGTCCACGTGCCCTCTAGTTAACCTACATAGTCCAAGTGCCTGTAAGCTAACCTAGATAGTCCAAGGGCCCGCTAGTTGACCTACATAGTCCAAGTGCCCGCTAGGTAACCTAGATAGTCCAAGTGCCGCTAGGTAACCTAGATAGTACTATTGCCCGTTAGGTAACCTAGATAGTCCAAGTGCCCACTAGGGGACGTACATAGTCCAAGTGCCCTCTTGGTAACCTAGATAGTCCAAGTGCCCGCTAGGATGTTTACATAGTCCAAGTGTCCCCTAGGTAACCTAGATAGTCTAAGTGCCCGCTAGTTAACCTACATAGTCCAAGGGCCTGCTAGTTAACCTACATAGTCCAAGTGCCCGATAGGGAACCAACATACTCCAAGTGCCTGCTAAGGGATGTACATAGTCCAAGTGTCCGCTAGGGAACCTACATAGTCCAAGGGCCCGCTAGTTAACGTACATAGTCCAAGAACCCGCTAGTTAACCTAGATTTTCTAAGTGCCCGCTAGTTAACCTACATAGTCCAAGGGCCCCCTAGCTAACCTAGATAGTCCAAGTGCCCGCTAGTTAACCAATATTTTCCAAGTTCCCGTTAGGTAACCTAGATAGTCCAAGTGCCCGCTAGGTAACCTACATAATCCAAGTGCCCGCTAGGTATCCTAGATAATCCAATTGCCCGTTAGCTAACCTAGAGAGTCCAAGTGCCCGCTAGGCAACCTACATAATCCAAGTGCCCGTTCATTAACATAGAAGTCCAAGTGCCCGTTAGCTAACCTAGATAGACCAAGTGCCCGCTAGGTAGCCTAGATAGTCCAAGTTCCTGTTAGCTAACCTAGATAGTCCAAGTGCCCGCAAGGTAACCTAGATAGTCCAAGTGTCCGCAAGGTAACCTACATATTCCAAGTGCCCGCAAGGTAACCTACATAGTCCAAGTGCCGGCTAGGTAACCTAGATATTCCAAGTTCCAGTTAACTAACCTAGATAGTCTAAGTCCCCGCTAGGTAACCTACATAGTCCAAGTGCCCATTCGTTAACCTAGATAGTCCAAGTGCCCGCTAGGTAACCTACATAGTCCAAGGGCCCGCTAGGTAACCTAGATAGTCCAAGTGCCCACTAGGTAACCTAGTTAGTCCATGTTCCTGTTAGCTAACCTAGATAGTCCAAGTGCCCGCTTGGTAACCTACATAGTACTAGTGCCCGCTAGATAACCAACATAGTCCAAGTGCCCGATTCGGAACCTACATAGTCCAAGTGCCCATTAGGTAACCTACATAATCCAAGTGCCCGCTAAGGAACTTACATAGTCCAAGTGCCCATTAGTTAACCTAGATAGTCCAAGTGCCTGCTAGTTAACCTAGATAGTCCAAGGACCCTCTAGGTAACGTTGATAGTTCAAGTGCACGCTTGCTAACCTAGATAATCCAAGTGCCCGCTAGTTAACCTAGATCGTCCAAGTGTGCGCTAGTTAACCTACATAGTCCAAGGGCCCGCTAGTTAATCTACATAGTGCAAGGGGCCGCTAGTTAACCTAGATCGTCCAAGTGTCCGCTAGTTAACCTACATAGTCCAAGTGCCCGCTAGTGAACTTACATAATCCAAGTGCCCGTTAGCTAACCTAGATAGACCAAGTGCCCGCTAGTTAACCTAGATTGTCCTAGTGCACCTTAGTTAACCTAGATAGTTCAAGTGCCCTCTAGGGGACGTACATAGTCCAAGTGCCCTCTTGGTAACCTAGATAGTCCAAGTGCCCGCTAGGATATGTACATAGTCCAAGTGTCCGCTAGGTAACCTAGATAGTCTAAGTGCCCTCTAGTTAACCTACATAGTCCAAGGGCCTGCTAGTTAACCTACATAGTCCAAGTGCCCGATAAGGAACCAACATAGTCCAAGTGCCCGCTAAGGGACGTACTTAGTACACGTGCCTGCTAGGGAACCTAGATAGTCCAAATGCCCGTTAGGGAACCTAGATAGTCCAAGTGCCCGCTAGGGAACATGCATCGTCCAAGTGCTCGCTAGTTAACCTAGATAGTCCAAGTGCCTGCTAGTTAACCTAGATAGTCCAAGTGCCCGCTAGTTAACCTATATTTTCCAAGTTCCCGTTAGGTAACCTAGATAGTCCAAGTGCCCGCTAGGTAACCTACATAGTCCAAGTGCCCGCTAGGTATCCTAGATAATCCAATTGCCCGTTAGCTAACCTAGATAGTCCAAGTGCCCGCTAGGCAACCTACATAGTCCAAGTGCCCGTTCGTTAACATAGAAGTCCAAGTGCCCGCTAGGTAACCTAGACTGTCCAAGTGCCCGCAAGGTTACCTGCATAGTCCAAGTGCCCGTTAGCTAACCTAGATAGTCCAAGTGCCCCTTAGGTAGCCTAGATAGTCCAAGTGACCTTTAGGAAACCTACATAGTCCTAGTGCCCGCTAGGTAACCTAGATAGTCCAAGTTCCTGTTAGCTAACCTAGATAGTCTAAGTGCCCGCTAGGTAACCTACATAGTCCAATGGCCCGCTCGTTAACCTAGTTCGTCCAAGTGTCCGCTAGTTAACCTAGATAGTCCAAAGCCCGCTAGGTAACCTAGTTAGTCCAAGTTCCTGTTAGCTAACCTAGATAGTCCAAGTGCCCGCTAGGTAACCTACATAGTCCTAGTGCCCGCTAGTTAACCAACATAGTCCAAGTGCCCAATTCGGAACCTACATAGTCCAAGTGCCCGTTAGGTAACCTACATAGTCCAAATTCCCGCTAGTAACCTACATAGTCCAAGTGCCTGATAGGGAACCTACATAATCCAAGTGCCCGCTAAGGAACTTACATAGTCCAAGTGCCCGTTAGTTAACCTAGATAGTCCAATTGCCCGCTAGTTAACCTAGATAGTCCAAGTACCCTCTAGGTAACGTAGATAGTTCAAGTGTACGCTAGGTAACCTGCATAGTCCAAGTGCCCGATTCGGAACCTACATAGTCCAAGTGCCCGTTAGGTAACCTACATAGTCTAAATGCCCGCTAGTAACCTACATAGTCCAAGTGCCTGATAGGGAACCTACATAATCCAAGAGCCCGCATAAAGGAACTTACATAGTCCAATTGCCCGCTAGTTAACCTAGATAGTCCAAGTGCCCGCTAGTTAACCTAGATAGTCCAAGTACCCTCTAGGTAACATAGATAGTTCAAGTGCACGCTAGGTAACCTGCATAGTCCAAGTGCCCGTTAGGTAACCTAGATAGTCCAAGTGCCCGCAAGGTAACCTACATAGTCCAACTGCCCGCTAGGTAACCTAGATACTCCAAGTGCCCGTTAGCTAAGCTAGATAGTCCAAGTGCCCGCTTGGTAACCTACATAGTCCAATGGCCTGCTCGTTAACCTAGTTCGTCCAAGTGTCCGCTACTTAACCTACATAGTCCAAGTGCCCGCTAGGTAACCAAGACAGTCAAAGTGCCCGCTAGTAACCTTCATAGTCCAAGTGCAAGAAGGGAACCTACGTAATCCAATTGCCCGCTAGGGAACCTACATAGTCGAAATGCCCGTTAGGTTACCTAGATAGTCCAAATGCCCGCTAGGGTACCCACATAGTCCAATTGCCCGCTAGGGAACCTACATAGTCAAAGTGCCCGCTAGGGAACATGCATCGTCCAAGTGCCCGCTAGGTAACCTAGATAGTCCAAGTTCCTGTTAGCTAACCTACATAGTACAAGTGCCCGTTCGTTAACCTAGATTGTCCAAGTGCCCGCTAGGTAACCTACATAGTCCAAGTGCCCTTTTGCTAACCTAGATCGTCAAAGTGCCCGCTAGTTAACCTACATAGTCCAAGGGCCCGCTAGTTAACTTAGATAGTCCAAGTGCCCGCTGGGGAACCTTCATAGTCCGAGTGCCTGCTAGGGAACCTACATATTCCAAGTGCCCTTTAGGGAACCTATATAGTCCAAGTGCCCGCTAGGGAACCGAGATAGTCCAAGTGCCTGCTAGGTAACCTAGATAGTCCAAGTGCCCGCTAGGTAAACTACAAAGCCCAAGGGCGTGCTTGGTAATCTATATAGTCCAAATGCCCGCTAGGGCACCTGCATAGTCCTAGCGCCCGCTAGTTAACCTACATTTTCCAAGTGCCCGATAGGGAACCTACATAGTCCAAGTGCCCGCTAGGTAACCTACATAGTCCAAATGCCTGCTAGTAACCTACATAGTCCAAGTGCAAGAAGGGAACCTACATAATCCAAGTGCCTACTAGGGAACCTACATAATCCAAATGCCCGTTAGGTAACCTAGATAGTCCAAATGCCCGCTAGGGTACCCACATAGTCCAAGTGCCCGCTAGGGAACCTGCATCGTCCAAGTGCCCGCTAGTTAACCTAGATCGTCCAAGTGCCCGTTAGGTAACCTAGATAGTCCAAGTGCCCGCTAGGTTACCTACATAGTCCAAGTTCTCGCTAGGTAACCTAGATAGTCCTAATGCCCGTTACCTAACCTAGATCGTTCAAGGGCCCAGTAGTCAACCTACATAGTCCAAGTGCCCGTTCGTTAACCTAGAAGTCCATGTGCCCGTTAGGTAACCTAGACAGTCCAAGTGCCCGCTATGTTACCTGCATAGTCCAAATGCCCGTTAGGTAACCTAGATAGTCCAACTGCCCGCTAGGTAACCTACATAGTCCAAGTGACCGCTAGGAAACCTACATAGTCCAAGTGCCTGCTAGGTAACCTAGATAGTCCAAGTTCTTGTTAGCTAACCTAGATAGTCCAAGTGCCCGATAGGGAACCAACTTAGTCCAAGTGTCCGCTAAGGGACGTACATAGTACAAGTGCCCGCTAGGGAACCTACATAGTCCAAGTGCCCGTTAGGGAACCTAGATAGTTCAAGTGCCCGCTAGGGAACCTGCATCGTCCAAGTGTTCGCTAGTTAACCTAGATAGTCCAAGTGTCTGCTAGTTAACCTAGATAGTCCAAGTGCCCGCTAGGTAACCTACATAGTCCAAGTGCCCGCTAGGTAACTTAGATAATCCAATTGACAGTTAGCTAACCTAGATAGTCCAAGTGCCTGCTAGGGAACCTACATATTCCAAGTGCCCTTTAGGGAACCTATATAGTCCAAGTGCCCGCTAGGGAACCGAGATAGTCCAAGTGCCTGCTAGGTAACCTAGATAGTCCAAGTGCCCGCTAGGTAAACTACAAAGCCCAAGGGCGTGCTTGGTAATCTATATAGTCCAAATGCCCGCTAGGGCACCTGCATAGTCCTAGCGCCCGCTAGTTAACCTACATTTTCCAAGTGCCCGATAGGGAACCTACATAGTCCAAGTGCCCGCTAGGTAACCTACATAGTCCAAATGCCTGCTAGTAACCTACATAGTCCAAGTGCAAGAAGGGAACCTACATAATCCAAGTGCCTACTAGGGAACCTACATAATCCAAATGCCCGTTAGGTAACCTAGATAGTCCAAATGCCCGCTAGGGTACCCACATAGTCCAAGTGCCCGCTAGGGAACCTGCATCGTCCAAGTGCCCGCTAGTTAACCTAGATCGTCCAAGTGCCCGTTAGGTAACCTAGATAGTCCAAGTGCCCGCTAGGTTACCTACATAGTCCAAGTTCTCGCTAGGTAACCTAGATAGTCCTAATGCCCGTTACCTAACCTAGATCGTTCAAGGGCCCAGTAGTCAACCTACATAGTCCAAGTGCCCGTTCGTTAACCTAGAAGTCCATGTGCCCGTTAGGTAACCTAGACAGTCCAAGTGCCCGCTATGTTACCTGCATAGTCCAAATGCCCGTTAGGTAACCTAGATAGTCCAACTGCCCGCTGGGTAACCTACATAGTCCAAGTGACCGCTAGGAAACCTACATAGTCCAAGTGCCTGCTAGGTAACCTAGATAGTCCAAGTTCCTGTTAGCTAACCTAGATAGTCCAAGTGCCCGATAGGGAACCAACTTAGTCCAAGTGTCCGCTAAGGGACGTACATAGTACAAGTGCCCGCTAGGGAACCTACATAGTCCAAGTGCCCGTTAGGGAACCTAGATAGTTCAAGTGCCCGCTAGGGAACCTGCATCGTCCAAGTGTTCGCTAGTTAACCTAGATAGTCCAAGTGTCTGCTAGTTAACCTAGATAGTCCAAGTGCCCGCTAGGTAACCTACATAGTCCAAGTGCCCGCTAGGTAACTTAGATAATCCAATTGCCAGTTAGCTAACCTAGATAGTCCAAGTGCCCGCTAAGCAACCTACATAGTCCAAATGCCCATTCGTTAACATAGAAGTCCAAGTGCCCGCTAGGTAACCTAGACTGTACAACTGCCCGCAAGTTTACCTGCATAGTCCAAGTGCCCGTTAGGTAACCTACATAGTTCAAGTGCCCGCTAAGTAACCTACATAGTCCAAGTGCCCTCTAGGTAACTTAGATAATCCAATTGCCAGTTAGCTTACCTAGATAGTCCAAGTGCCCGCTAAGCAACATACGTAGTCCAAATGCCCGTTCGTTGACATAGAAGTCCAAGTGCCCGCTAGGTAACCTAGACTGTACAACTGCCCGCAAGTTTACCTGCATAGTCCAAGTGCCCGTTAGGTAACCTACATAGTCCAAGTGCCCGCAAGGTATCCTACATAGTCCAACTGCCCGCTAGGTAACCTAGATACTCCAAGTGCCCGTTAGCTAACCTAGATAGTCCTAGTGCCCGCTAGGTAACCTACATAGTCCAAGTGCCCGCTAGGTAACCTACATAGTCCAACTGCCCGCTAGGTAACCTACATAGCCCAAGGGCCCACTCGTTAACCTAGGTCGTCCAAGTGTCCCCTAGTTAACCTACATAGTCCAAGTGCCCGCTAGGTAACCAACATAGTCAAAGTGCCCGCTCGTTAACCTTGTTCGTCCAAGTGTCCGCTAGTTAACCTACATAGTCCAAGTGCCCGCTAGGTAACCAAGATAGTCCAAGTGCCCGCTAGGTAACCTACATAGTCCTAGTGCCCGAAGTTAACCAACATAGTCCAAGTGCCCCATACGGAACCTACATTGTCCAAGTGCCCGTTAGATAACCTACATAGTCCAAATGTCCGCTAGTAACCAACATAGTCCAAGTGCCTGATAGGGAACCTACATAATCCAAGTGCCCGCTAGGGAACTTACATAGTCCAAGTGCCCGCTAGTTAACCTAGATAGTCCAAGTACCCACTAGGTAACGTAGATAGTTCAAGTGCACGCTAGGTAACCTAGATAGTCCAAGTGCCCGCTAGGGCACCTACATAGTCCAAGTACCCGCTAATTAACCTTCATAGTCCAAGTGCCCGTTAGCTAACATAGATAGCCTAAGGGCCCACTAGTTAAACTACATAGTTCAAGTGCCCGCTAGGTAACCCACATAGTCTAATTGCCCGATAGGGAACCTACATAGTCCATGTGCCCGCTAGTTAACATAGATAGTCCAAGTGCCCGCTAGGAAACGTACATAGTCCATGTGCCCGCTAGGTAACCTAGATAGTCCAAGTGCCCGCTAGTTAACCTACATAGTTCAAGTGCCCGCTAGGTAACCTACATAGTCCAAGTGCCTGCTAGGTAACCTACATAGTCCAAATGCCCGCTAGTAACCTACATAATCCAAGTGCAAGAAGGGAACCTACATAATCCAAGTGCCCGCTAGGGAACCTACATAGTCGATGCCCGTTAGGTAACCTAGATAGTCCAAATGCCCGCTAGGGTACCCAATAGTCAAATTGCCCGCTAGGGAACCTAGATAATCCAAGCGCCCGCTAGTTAACCTACATTGTCCAAGTCCCTGATAGGGAACCTACATAGTCCAAGTATCCGCAAGGTAACCTACATAGTCCTAATGCCCGCTAGTAACGTACATAGTCCAAGTGCCCGTTAGGTAACCTAGATAGTCCAAATGCCCGCTAGGGAACCCACATTGTCCAAGTGCCCGTTAGAGAACTTACATAGTCAAAGGGCCTGCTAGGGAACCTACATAGTCCAAGAGCCCGCTAGGGAAC
Organism: Tenrec ecaudatus; assembly: GCF_050624435.1. Classification (NCBI taxonomy): domain Eukaryota; kingdom Metazoa; phylum Chordata; class Mammalia; order Afrosoricida; family Tenrecidae; genus Tenrec; species Tenrec ecaudatus. Next base: position 23,290 of record NW_027458600.1, on the reverse strand, counting down.
CTTCATAGTCCGAGTGCCTGCTAGGGAACCTACATAGTCTAAGTGCCCTTTAGGGAACCTATATAGTCCAAGTGCCCGCTAGGGAACCTAGATAGTCCAAGTGCCCGCTAGGTAACCTACAAAGTCCAAGTGCCCGCTAGATAACATAGTTAGTCCAAGTGCCCGCTAGGTAACCTAGATAGTCCAAGTGCCCGTTCGTTAACCTAGATAGTCCAAGTGCCCTCTAGGTAACCTCGACAGTCTAAGTGCCTTCTAGGTAACCTACATAGTCCAAGTGCCCGTTTGATAACCTAGATCGTCACAGTGCCCGCTAGTTAACTTACATAGTCCAAGGGCCCGCTAGTTAACCTAGATAGTCCAAATGCCCTCTAGTTAACCTACATTGTCCAAGTACCTGATTGGGAACCTACATAGTCCAAGTATCCGCTAGGTAACCTACATAGTCCAAATGCCCGCTAGTAACGTACATAGACCAAGTGCCCGTTAGGTAACCTAGATAGTCCAAATGCCCGCTAGGGAACCCACATAGTCCAAATGCCGGTTAGAGAACTTACATAGTCAAAGGGCCTGCTAGGCAACCTACATAGCCCAAGTGCCCGCTGGGGAACCTTCATAATCTGAGTGCCTGCTAGGGAACCTACATAGTCCAAGTGCCCTTTAGGGAACCTATATAGTCCAAGTGCCCGCTAGGGAACCTAGATAGTCCAAGTGCCCGCTAGGTAACCTAGATAGTCCAAGTGCCCGCTAGGAAAACTACAAAGCCCAAGTGCGTGCTTGGTAATCTATATAGTCCAAATGCCCGCTAGGGCACCTACATAGTCCTAGAGCCCGCTAGTTAACCTATATTGTCCAAGTGCCCGATAGGGAACCTACATAATCCAAGGGCCCGCTAGGTAACCTACATAGACCAAATGCCCACTTGTTACCTACATAGTCCAAGTGCAAGAAGGGAACCTACATAATCCAAGTGCCCACTAGGGAACCTACATAGTCCAAATGCCCGTTAGGTAACCTAGATAGTCAAAAATGCCCGCTAGGGTACCCACATATTCCAAGTGCCCGCTAGGGAACCTGGATCGTCCAAGTGCCCGCTAGTTAACCTAGATAGTCCAAGTGCCCGCGATTTAACCTAGATCGTCCAAGTGCCCGTTAGGTAACCTAGATAGTTCAAGTGCTCGTTCGTTAACCTAGATAGTCCAAGTTCTCGCTAGGTAACCTAGATAGTCCTAGTGCCAGTTACCTAACCTAGATCGTCCAAGGGTCCAGTAGGCAACCTACATAGTCCAAGTGCCCGTTCGTTAACCTAGAAGTCCATGTGACCGTTAGGTAACCTAGACAGTCCAAGTGCCCGCTATGTTACCTGCATAGTCCAAATGCCCCTTATTTAACCTAGATAGTCCAATTGCCCGCTAGGTAACCTACATAGTCTAAGTGCCCGCTAGGTAACCTAGATAGTCCAAGTGCCCGTTAGCTAACCTAGATAGTTCAAGTGCCCGCTAGGTGACCTACATAGTCCAAGTGACCGCAAGGAAACCTACATAGTCCAAGTGCCCGCTAGGTAACCTGGATAGTCCAAGTTCCTGTTAGCTAACCTAGATAGTCCAAGTGCCCGCTAGGTAACCTAGATAGTCAAAGTGCCCGTTAGGTAACCTAGATAGTCTAAGTGCTGCTAGGTAACCTATATAGTCCAAGTTCCCGCTAGGTAACCTAGATAGTCCAAGTGCCCACTAGTTAACCTAGATTGTCCAAGTGCCCGTTAGGTCACCTAGATAGTCCAAGTGCCCGCTAATTTACCTACATAGTCCAAGTTCCTGCTAGGTAACCTAGATAGTCCTAGTGCCCGTTACCTAACCTAGATCGTCCAAGTGCCCAGTAGGCAACCTACATAGTCCAGGTGCCCGTTCGTTAACCTTGAAGTCCATGTGCCCGTTAGGTAACCTAGACTGTCCAAATGCCTGCTATGTTACCTGCATAGTCCAAATGCCCATTAGGTAACCTAGATAGTCCAACTGCCCGCTAGGTAACCTACATAGTCTAAGTGCCCGCTAGGTAACCTAGATAGTCCAAGTTCCTGTTAGCTAACCTAGATAGTCCCAGTGCCCGCTAGGTAACCTACATAGTCCAAGGGCCCGCTCGTTAACCTAGTTCGTTCAAGTGTACACTACTAAACCTACATAGTCCAAGTGCCCGCTAGGTAACCAAGTTAGTCAAAGTGCCCGCTAGTTAACCTAGATCGTCCAAGTGCCCGCTAGGTAACCTAGACAGGCCAAGTGCCTGCTAGGTAACCTACATAGTCCAAGTGCCCGTTTGCTAACCTAGATCGTCAAAGTGCCCGCCAAAAGCCCAGGCTAACTCTCCATGTAGGAGGCCAGCCAGTTCTTTGTAGACACAGGGGCCACATTCTCAGGTTCAGAAAAGAATACGGGAAAATTTTCAAAAAGAAAGATGTGAATTACTGTGAGCCTATGATTCCTTCCACAGATAACTCACACCAGAAGGTTTGCATGAATGGTAGGTGGGCTTCCCAAGACAACAGATAACAAATACAAATCTGCCCTTTGTCTCAGTTAGCCACCTTATTATGATTGCACTGGCTCCTGGCTAAGCTGCTGAGCCTGTGAAGCAATTATAGCAGGAGAAGTCTAGGTGGCCCGTGGCCATCAACGGAAGGAACAAATCTCCACAGTGGGCTTCCTGTTTCAATATGGAGCCACGTATGTCACATGCTGGAAACCATATCTATCCTGAGCGCATAATTGACATGCCAGGTCTAGAATGCAGTGCGCAGGTACACACTATTTATGAAAAATGTCTCTGCTTAACCCCTCTCGATAACTTGCTGACATGGGAGTTTGGATAATCCAGTAGATTTACTTTCCAGATGAGAAAACTCACTGAAAAACACACAGGAGTTGACCCAGAGACACACAACTGGTTAACAACAAAGTCATATTCACAACCAGCGTCTGGACCAAGAGCACGGTGCCCCACAGAACTTGGCCCATCGAGCAGTCAATATCTCCTGACTCTCAAAACATCTGAGCTGACACCCAGCCCACCCCCACATCCTTGCAGCCCACAAAGATTGTATTTCACAGGATGGCACCGGATCTGCAGCTCGTGGAGAGGGACATATCTGATCAGACAACACAGGGCAGAACAAGGGGTAGGAGGGGAGAATGGAGCACATCCTGGCCCAATACACCTTGAGGATGATGTTCCCAATCACAGAAGCCAGTCCACAGAGAAGACCACATGGGCAGCCCCACGATGAGAAACGTCCCTCAAAGACCCATAGCCTTAGAGGGGACAACACTGGAGACACAGTGTGAGAACTGCTCCCTAACTGATCCTGCCACCTCGAGGCATGTCACTAAGAAATGCAGCGGAAGAGAAAGGAAATGGAGCATCAAAGTCCCCGGGGAATGCCAAAGGTGGACTTTGTGGTCAGGGTTCGGTGCCCCAACAAACTGGACTGGAAAACACTCCTGAAATTCACCACACAGTCCTTGTAATTTTCTTTCTTGGTTAGCGTTGTTTTCTTTTAGTGACATTGGATTTTGCTTGGGTTTTGTTTTCATTTTTGTTTTTGTTTTTTTTTTTTTGCTGCTTAGGTTTGCTCAGTCTCGTTTTGTGCATGTTATTACCTTTACAGGTCTGTCTAATTAAGAGAGGCTGGATGAACAATCTGGAGGAGTAAACATGTGACCGGCCCTTTCCATTGGTCATGGGAGTGACCACGGTAGGGGGAAAGGAAGTGGTGTCAAGAAACCCAGAGACAAGGGAACAACAAGTGATGGAAATCGGTGTTGAGGGGGATGTAGGAAGCCTGGTAGGGCATGATCAAGAGTAATGTAACCAAGAGGAATTACTTAAACCCAAAGGAAGACAGGCATGGCAGTGGGCACAAGAGGAAAATCAAAGGGTATAGAAGAGTGAGCTGGGAAGCAAGGGCCAGTTATAAACGTCTAAATAAAGGCATGTACATATATTTACAAAGGGGCATGGGGAAATAGATCTATGTCCATATGTTTATAGATTTAGTATTAAGGTAGCAGATGGACATAGGGCCTCCGCTCAAGTACTCCCTCATTGCAAGAACACTGCTCTATTAAATTGGCATTCTACGATGCCCACCTTCCCTACACGATCACTGACCACAAAGCGGCTGCATAAGCTAATGTGGTGAAGAAAGCCGATGGTGTCCAGCTACCAAAAGATATAGCGTGTGGGGTCTTAAAGGCTTGAAAGTAAAGAAGCAGCCATCTGGCTCAGAAGCAACAGAGCCCCCATGGAGGAAGCATACCAGCCTGTGTGATCACAAAGTTTCAAAGGGTTAAGGCAACAGGCATCATGAGAACATAAAATCTTATCATGGAGAATGAGTGGGCACTGCCGGGTATAGACCCAAAACCTATTTGCAGTGCACTGGACATCCCCTTAAAGAAGGAGCTCAGAGAGGAGATTAAACAATACAGGGTATGAGACAGCAAAGATGAAACACAACTTTCCTCTAGTTCTTAATGCTTCCTCTTGCCCCACTATCATGATCCCAGTTCTTCCATACTATCTGGCCAAACTGGAGAAGGTATTCCAGTACAGACAGGAATTTCAAACACGGGGAATCCAGGGTGGATGGGCCCTTTAGGACCAGTGTTATGAGTGGAGATACTGGGAAGGTGGAGGAAGGGCAGGATGGAAAGTGGGAACCGATTACAAGGATCTTCATTGACCTCAAAAGGAAGGTGGGTGAAGATATGACAAAAGAATTAATACATTCCCAAGGATTGATGAGGGATAGGTGGCGGGCATTGAGGAGGGAAAAAATGCGGAGCTGAGCCCAGGGGCTTGGGTGAAGAGTAGATATTTTGAGAATAATGAGGGAAATTAATGTACAGATGTGATTCAAACAGCTGATGTATATATGGATTGTGGTTAGTGTTGTAAGAGCCCCTAATAAAAAGATCATAAAAGAAACAAAAATAATCTGGCCAGAGGGTTCAAGCAAGCATGATCTCAGGCTGGATTAGACCAGTCAAAACAGCTACTGGAGTCTCCTCACCCTGTGTCTATTCCTGAGTGAGGCATGAAGCTTAGGGCACACAGCCCCAGCAGCTGGCCAGTGAGGGAGCTGGGTCTCTGAGCCATTCCACAGGGGGAATGGTACTCTGTCCTGCAGGGCCCACCCTCCTTTATAAGAGTGCTGTCTGGGGCACGGCATTCATGGAGTCCAGACCATGGGAGCTCTACTACTCATGGGGGATTGGCAGGAAGCCTCTGCTCATGCGCACACACCACCAACTAGCTGGAGGATCTCCGTGAACAAAGCCTGAGGCAGACAACAAGCCCACTAACTGATGCTGTAAGAGATACAATCAGCATCCAGAAACCTGCAACTGGGAGTAAGAGGCAGCATAACTTGGTCCCAGCCCCTCCCACTCTAATCTACAAGGAGTGACATTGCAAATCAGAGGGTTTTCATAAAGCACTTCCAGGACTGTGGAATGAGCAGCCTCATTTGTGGACATGGATACTCTGTGATCCAGACGTACTACCTCCTCCCTTACAGTCAGCTGAGACAAAAACCCTTGCAAGCAGAAAGCCATGCATCTGAACAGTATCCACCAGCCACTCATGTGCAGCCCCGCTGCCTCCAAAGAGCCTTCCTGAGTGAGAGAGAATAATGCAGAAGCCTGTTCTGTCACTCAAGTGAGTTTTATGAGCGTTAGGGAGGCGTGTTGGGTAAGTCTGGCCGATCCCAGTGGCTGAACTGAATTTACATGGCCTAGGTTGGTCAATCCAGGTACAGGACCCACCCAGGTGTACCTCCCCTTCATGGCCAGAAACCTGGACCTCTGAGCATGCAGAGGGTGCCTCTCCTAACTGGGCTCTTATCTTGGCCCTATGGGCATGCATAACGGATGCCCCAGTCCCTAGCATAGCTACCTAACATTTGCCCCCCTGAAGAGATCTGGACCCAAATCTTTGGGGTACTGGGCGACGACATCTCTAGCTACTTCCTGCTGGAAAAAGGGGCGAGGTGGGGCTTTGGGTCCATACCCTTCCTACACTGCTGGGAGGGGTTGTCGATTGAGGGCAACTTTATCCAGGATGGATAAGGTTGAGGTGGTCCAGGAGATGGTAGTCGTGGACCTGGCACACTTGGTTCGGAAGCTTCAGTCACCGATAACTTCTGGGAAAAACAAACGGTCTAAAAGGTGAACACTTTGACTGTGACAAGGCTAAGCTTGTGTGATGGCAGTGGCCTTGAAATTAGGTGAGTGTCACAGGAAACAAAAAAAATCTTAGGAATACCAGACATGTGTGTTTGTGCATTGGAAGTACAGGAAGAGGGATAAAAGCATTCACACTTTCCCCTAGGAGGGCACAGGTTTGGGCACTACTAGGTGCAGTGAATCACTGATTCATTTATGATGCTAAGGTCTTGGACCCGCTGATAAAACCCATCATTCTTTTTAACCCTATAACGCTTCAATTTTAATTTTGGGAAAAATTATTTTCTTTTAGTTGTGGACTTTCATAAATATATATATATATATATATATATATATATATATATATATATATATATATATATATATATATATATATATATACATTTTTTAAAATGTTATGAAAACAGCCTGCTCCGCGTTATAGAGTTAAATGTAAATAATGGGCTAGTACAGGAGAAGTCAAAAGTGATCAAAATAGAGTAACTGCCTAAGTATTTTGAATTTTCTTGGGTTCAATTGGAGTAAAGGCTTGTAAATTACCCGGGGTCCAAATTCCCATTCTACAATGGGTAGAATGTTCAGGGATGTTTCAGGGCTGGGAGATTAGTAACCCCTAAGTCCAGGATACCTTAGGGCAGGGGTCCTAAAACTGTTTACCTAGGGGGCCAGTTCACTGTCCCTCAGGCAATTGCAGGGACATACTATAGTTTAAAAAAAAAATTACGAACAGATTCATTTGCACAATGCACATCTTGATTTGAAGTTCAAAAAAAAAATAAACGGGGCACATTCACCCGGCATAAAGAATCAATGTCCTTGGCTGTCTCCTTGGGGCCCACAGGCGGTAGTTTGAGAACACCTGCTCTCCGCGTTCACCAAGAGGATGTGGTTTCAACGCAAAAGCTTGGAGACTCTACAATTTGTTTAAAAGTGATGGGGCAGAAGGAGTCCCTGATTGAGTCACGCAAGACTAGTTCTCCCATCCCCTATTACTAAGAGTCATAATTATGGTTAAGGGGAACCAGGACATCCCGATCTGATCCCTTTAATTCAAATGTGGGCTGACATTGCCACTAGAGAATCCTGCAAATATAAAAGACTTACCCCCTCCCTCAAAGAAGGGTCCTTGTTTCCAAGTTTTCAGGAAACATGGCAGGACCGGAAAAACAAACGGTCCAAGTTCCCAAAACCACATGTGTGGAGGCCATCCCTCCCCGTACCTTCCCCCTCCCTCTATCCCTCCCCTTCCCTTCCGCTCCTCTCCCCTCCCGATCTCTCTCCCCTAATCGGCTTTATCCAATTTTGCAGGAGAACTCTAGGAATCGGAGAGCTGGCTTCAGACCCTTTAGTTCCACCCCCGCCCTATAAGGTTTCTAGGGGCCAGAAATAGAAAACTTCTAACAGGCCCTTATTGAGTCACTCCCTCCCACACCGGCCCCCCAACCTCACCCCCACCCTCAACCAGCAGACCCCACACACACTAGTACTGGTATTTCTTCCATACTCATTAGCCCACCTGGAATGATTGCCAGCAACTTCTCCAGGTGCTGTTCACAACGGAGGAAGGGTAGCCCTTCCAGACAGAGGCCCAGAAAGCAGTCAGTGAACCTGATGGTCAGCGAGCGGGCACTCCCCACTTGAGAGAAACTCTTTTGGCCACTACACGAACAATGTGGGATCTCAAATCCTAGCAAGGCCCAGTGGGCTTTACCAGGTATCAACTGTTGCTCTTACATGACCCTCTGCGGAAGAGCTAGGAAACCTATGAATTTATCTAAGGTCAGTGAGAATTTTCAGGCTCTTATAAAAGAATGTTCGCCTGCCTTTCTAGAGTGGATGATGGAAGCCTATGGGCTTTATACCCCTAATGGCCCTGAGGCGCCGAGAACAGGAGGGCAATAATTATTGCCTTTATTACTCAGTGAATCTGGCTCAGACATGAAAAAGAAGTGGGAAGGGTTTGAAGGGAAATATCTTATTGATTTTGTACAAGTGGCTCATTGAGTGTATAACAATAGAGATGACCCTAGCACGACGAGACAAAGATACTAGCTAAAATACTAGTATTTGCCATGAGAGACCCCGAGACTCAGGAAAAGGAGAGCATGGCCCACTCAAGGAGAGACTAACCTGTGGGCACCGCCAAGCCATGGGGAAGGATCAATGTGCCTACTGCAGGAAAGAACGACACTGGAAAAATCAGTGCCTTGAAAACCCCAGGAGAGGTGCACGACCCTCCACTAGAGTGGACGGGCCTCATCTGCACCTAGAAAAACCCAAGTAAGAGACAATAATGCTTGAAGAAGCACAATGAAAGGGTCAGGGCTCTGTTTCCCTTCGCCGCCAAAAGCCCAGGCTAACTCTCCATATAGGAGGCCCGCCAGTAAATTTCTTGGTGGACACAGGGGCCACCTTCTCAGGTACAGAAAGGAATATGGGCACATTGTCAAAAAGAAAGATGTGAATTACTGTGAGTCTATGAATCCTTCCACAGATAACTCACACCAGAAGGTTTGCATGGAGGGTAGGTGGGCTTCCCAAGACAACAAGATAACAAATATCTATCTGCCCTTTCTCCCAGTTAGCCACTTGGTTATGATGGCACTGGCTCCTGGCTCAGCTGCTGAGCCAGTGAAGCAGTTATAGAGGAGAAGACTAGGTGGCCTGTGGCCATTAACGGAAGGACCAAATCTCCACAGTGGGCTTCCTGTTTCAATATGGAGCCACGTCTGTCACCTGCTGGACACCATCTCTATCCTGAGCGCATAATTGCCACCCCAGGTCTAGAATGCAGCACGCAGGTACACACTATATGAAACAGTGTCTGATTAACCCCTCTCGATAACTTGCTGACATGGGAGTCTGGATAATCCAGTACATTTACTTTCCAGATGAGAAAACTCACTGAAAAACACACAGGAGTTGACCCAGAGACACACAACTGGTTAACAACCAAGTCATATTCACAACCAGCGTCTGGACCAAGAACCCGGTGCCCCACAGAACTGTGCCCATCGATCAGTCAATATCTCCTGGACTCTCAAAAGATCTGAGCTGATACCCACCCCCCACATCCTTGCAGCCCACAAAGATTGTATTTCACAGAATGGCGCCGGATCTGCAGCTCGCGGAGAGGGACATATCTGATCAGAGAACACAGGGCAGAACAAGGGGGAGGAGGGGAGAATGGAGCACATCCTGGCCCAATATACCTTGAGGATGATGGTCCCAATCAGAGAAGCCAGTGCACAGAGAAGACCACACGGGCAGCCCCACGATGAGAAACGTCCCTCAAAGACCCATAGCCCTAGAGGGGACAACCTTGGAGACACAGTGTGGGACGGCGCCCGAACTGATCCTGCCACATCGAGGCATGACACTAAGAGAGTGCAGCGGAAGAGAAAGAAAACGGAGCATCAAAGTCCCCAGGGAATGTCAAAGGTGGACTTTGTGGTCAGGGCTCGGTGCCCCAACAGACTGGACTGGAAAACATTCCTAAATTTCACCACACAGTCCTTGTACTTTTCTTTCTTGGTTAGTGTTGTTTTCTTTTAGTGACATTGGATTTTGGTTGGGTTTGTTTTCATTTTTGTTTGTTTTTTTTTCTTTTTGCTGCTTGGTTTTGCTCAGTCTTGTTTTGTGCATGTTATTACCTTTACAGGTCTGTCTAATTAAGAGAGGCTGGATGAACAATCTGGAGGAGTAAACATGTGACCGGTCCTTTCCATTGGGCATGGGAGTGAGGACAGTGGGGGGAAAGGAAGTGGTGTCAAGAAACCCAGAGACAAGGGAACAACAAGTGATGGAAATCGGTGGTGAGGGGGATGTAGGAGGACTGGTAGGGCGTGATCAAGGGTAATGTAACCAAGAGGAATTACTGAAACCCAAAGGAAGACTGAGCATGGCAGTGGGCACAAGAGGAAAATCAAAGGGTATAGGAGAGTGAGCTGGGAAGCAAGGGCCTGTTATAGACGTCTAAATAAAGGCATGTATATATAATTACAAAGGGGCATGGGGAAATAGATCTATGTCCATATGTTTATAGATTTAGTATTAAGGTAGCAGATGGACATAGGGCCTCCGCTCAAGGACTCCCTCATTGCAAAAACACTCTTCTATTAAATTGGCATTCTACGATGCTCACCTTCCATACACGATCACTGACCGCAAAGGGGCTGCATAAGCAGATGTGGTGAAGAAAGCCGATGGTGTCCAGCTACCAAAAGATATAGGGTGTGGGGTCTTAAAGGCTTGAAGGTAAAGAGGCAGCCATCTAGCTCCGAAGCAACAGAGCCCACATGGAGGAAGCATACCAGCCTGTGTGATCACAAAGTTTCAAAGGGATAAGGCAACAGGCATGATAAGAACAAAAAAATCTTATCATGGAGAATGAGAGGGGACTGCCGGGTATAGACCCAAAACCTATTTGCAGTGCACTGGACATCCCCTTACAGAAGGATCTCAGAGAGGAGATGAAAGAATACAGGGTATGAGACAGCAAAGATGAAACACAACTTTCCTCTAGTTCTTAATGCTTCCTCTTGCCCCACTATCATGCTCCCAGTTCTACCATACTAATCTGGCCAAACTAGAGAAGGTATTCTAGTAGCGATAGGAATTTCAAACACGGGGAATCCAGGGTGGATGGGCCATTTAGGACCAGTGTTTTGAGTGGAGATACTGGGAAGGTGGAGGAAGGGCAGGATGGAAAGTGGGAACCGATTACAAGGATCTTCATTGACCTCAAAAGAAAGGTGGGTGAAGATATGACAAAAGAATTAGTACATTTCAAAAGATTGATTAGTGATGGGTGGCGGGCATTGAGTGGGGTGGGGGAAATGAGGAGCTGAAACCAGGGGATTGGGTGGAGAGTGGATATTTTGATAATAAGGAGGGCAATTAATGTACAGATGGGCTTCAAACAGCTGATGTATATATGGATTGTGGTTAGTGTTGTAGGAGCCCCTAATAAAAAGATCATAAAAGAAACAAAAATAATCTGGGCAAAGGGCTCATGCAAGGATGATCTCAGGCCTGATTAGACCAGTCAAAACAGCTACTGGAGTCTCCTCACCCTGTGTCTATTCCTGAGTCAGGCATGAAGCTTAGAGCCCACAGCCCCAGCAGCTGGCCATTGAGGGAGATGGGTCTCTGAGGCCATTCCACAGGGGGAATGGTCCTCTGTATTGCAGGGCCCACCCTCCTTTGTAAGCGTGCTGTCTGGGGCACGGCTTTCATGGAGTCCACACCATGGGAGCTCTACTACTCATGGGGGATTGGCAGGAAGCCTCTGCTCATGCGCACACACCACCAACTAGCTGGAGGATTTCCGTGAACAAAGCCTGAGGCAGACAACAAGCCCACTAACTGATGCTGTAAGAGATACAATAAGCATCCAGAAACCTGTAACTGGGAGTAAGAGGCAGTATTCCTTGGTGCCAGCCACTCCCACTGTAATCTATAAGGAGTGACATTGCAAAGCAGAGGGCTTTCATAAAGCACTGCCAGGACTGTGGAATTAGCAGCCTCATTTGTGGACATGGATACTCTGTGATCCAGACGTACTACCTCCTCCCTTACAGTCAGCTGAGACAAAAACCCCTGCAAGCAGAAAGCCATGCATCTGAACAGTATCCACCAGCCACTCATGTGCAGCCCTGCTGCCTCCAAAGAGCCTTCCTGAGTTAGAGAGAAATCACACAGAAGTCTGGTCTGTCACTCAAGTGAGTTTTATGAGCGTTAGGGAGGCGTGGTGCGTAAGTCTGGCCGATCCCAGTGGCTGAATTGAATTTACATGGCCTAGGTTGGTCAATCCAGGTACAGGACCCACCCAGGTGTACCTCCCCTTCATGGCCAGAAACCTGGACCTCTGAGCATGCACAGGGTGCCTCTCCTAACTGGGCTCTTATCTTGGCCTTATGGGCATGCATAACGGATACCCCAGTCCCTAGCATAGCTACCTAACATTTGCCCCCCTGAAGAGATATGGACCCAAATCTTTGGGGTACTGGGCGACGACATCTCTAGCTACTTCCTGCTGGAAAAAGGGGCCCATTGGGGTTTTGGGTCCATACGCTTCTTACATTGCGGAGAGTGGTTGTCCATTGAAGGCAACTTTATCCAGGATGGATAAGGTTGAGGTGGTCCCGGAGATGGTAGTCGTGGACCTGGCACACTTGGTTCGGAAGCTTTAGTCACCGATAACATCTGGGAAAAACAAACGGTCTAAAAGGCAAACAGTTTGACTACGACAAGGCTAAGCTTGTGTGATGGCAATGGCCTTGAAATTAGGTGAGTGTCACAGGAAACAAAAAAAATCTTAGGATTACCAGACATATGTGTTTGTTCATTGGAAGTACAGGAAGAGGGATAAAAACATTCACACTTTCCCCTAGGAGGGCACAGGTTTGGGCACTACTAGGTGCAGTGGGATCACTGATTCATTCATGAGGTTAAAGTCTTGGACACGCTGATAAGACCCAACCTTCTTTTTAACCTTATAACTCTTCAATTTTAATTTTGGGAAAAAATTATTTTCTTTTTGTTGTGGATTTTTATACTTATAAATATATATTAATATATACATTTTTTAAATGTTAGGAAAACATCATGCCCCGCGTTATAGAGTTAAATGGAAATAATGGGCTAGTACAGGAGGAGTCAAAAGTGACCAAAATAGAGTAACTGCCTAAGTCATTTTGAATTTTCTTGGGAACAATTGGAGTAAAGGCTTGTAAATTACCCGGGGTCCAAATTCCCAGGGTCCCTCCTACAATGGGTAGAATGTTCAGGGATGTTTCAGGGCTGGGAAATTAGTAAACCCTAAGTCCAGGATACCTTAGGGCAGGGGTCCTGAAACTGTTTACCCAGGGGGCCAGTTCACTGTCCCTCAGGCCATTGGAGGGACAGAGTATAGTTTAAAAAAAACAAAATTTACGAACAAATTCATGTGCACAATGCTCATCTTGATTTGACGTTCAAAAAAAAATAATAAATGGGGCACATAAACCCGGCAGAAAGGATCAATGTCCTCGGCTGTCTGCATGTGGCCCACAGGTTGTAGTTTGAGGACCCCTGCTCTAGGCGTTCACCAAGAGAATGTGGTTTCAGCCCAAAAGCTTGGAGACTCTACAATTTGTTCAAAAGTGATTGGGCAGAAGGAGTCCCTGATTGACCCACGTAAGACTAGTTTTCCCATCCTCTATTACTAAGAGTTCATAGTTATGGTTAAGGGGAACCAGGACATCCCGATCTGTTCCCTTTAATTCAAGTGTGGGCTGACATTGCCACTAAGAAGCCTGCAAATATAAAAGACTTACTCCCGCCCTCAAAGAAAGGGTCCTTGTTTCCAAGGTTTCAGGAAACATGGCAGGACTGGAAAAACAAACGGTCCAATTTCCCAAAACCACATAGGTGGATGCCATCCCTCCCTCTCCCCCTCCCCCACCCCCTCCGCCACCACCTAGCTTCCCCTCCCCTCCCCCCCCGATCTCTCTCCCCTAATCGGCTCTATCCCATTTTGCAGGAGAACTCTGGGAATCGGAGAGCTGGCTTCAGACCCCTTGGTTCCACCCCCGCCCTATAAGGTTTCTAGGGGCCAGAAATAGAAAACTTCTAACAGGCCCTTATTGAGTCACTCCCTCCCCCACTGGCCCCCCAACCGCACCCCCACCCCCAACCAGCAGCCCCCCCCACACAGTAGTACTGGTATGTCTTCCATAATCATCAGCCCACCTGGAATGATTGCCAGCAACTTCTCCAGGTGCTGTTCACAACAGGAAGGATAGCCCTTCCAGACAGAGGCCCAGTAAGCAGTCAGTGAATCTCATGGTCAGCGAGCAAGCACTCCCCTCTTGAGAGAAACTCTTTTGGCCACTACACGAACTATGTGGGATCTCAATTCCTAGCAAGGCCCAGAGGGCTTTACCAGGTGTCAACTGTTGCTCTTACATGACCCAATGCGGAAGAGCTAGGAAACCTATGAATTTATCTAAGGTCAGTGAGAATTTTCAGGCTCTTATAAGAGAGTGTCTGCCTGCCTTTCTAGAGTGGATGATGGAAGCCTACGGGCTTTATACCCCTAACGGCCTGGAGGCCCTGAGAACAGGAGGGCAATAAGTATTGCCTTTGTGACTCAGTCAATCTGCCTCAGACATGAAAAAGAAGTGGGAAGGGTTTGAAGGGAAAAATCTTAGTGAGTTGGTACAAGTGGCTCATTGAGTGTATAACAACAGAGATGACCCTAGCACGACAGAGACAAAGAAACTAGCTAAAATACTAGGAATTGCCATGAGAGACCCCAGAGACTCAGGAAAAGGAGAGCATGGCCCACTCACGGAGAGACTAACCTGTTGGCACCGCCAAGCCATGGGGAAGGATCAATGTGCCTACTGCAGGAAAGAACGACACTGGAAAAATCAGTGCCTTGAAAACCCCAGGAGAGGTGCACGACCCTCCACTAGAGTGGACGGGCCTGATCTTCACCTAGAAAGACCCAAGCAAGAGACCATAATGCTTGAAGAAACTGAATGAAGGGGTCAGGGCTCTGTTTCACTTCGCCGCCAAAAGCCCAGGCTAACTCTCCATGTAGGAGGCCAGCCAGTAAATTTCTTTGTGGACAGAGGGGTCACCTTCTCAGGTTCAGAAAGGAATATGGGCACATTTTCAAAAAGAAAGATGTGAATTACTGTGAGCCTATGATTCCTTCCACAGTTAACTCACACCAGAAGGTTTGCATGGTGGTTAGGTGGGCTTCCCAAGACAACAAGATAACAAATATCTATCTGCCCTTTGTCCCAGTTAGCCACTTGGTTATGATGGCACTGGCTCCTGGCTCAGCTGCTGAGCCAGTGAAGCAGTTATAGCAGGAGAAGACTAGGTGGCCGGTGGCCATCAACGGAAGGACCAAATCTCCACAGTGGGATTCCTGTTTCAATATGGAGCCACGTATGTCACCTGCTGGACACCATCTCTATCCTGAGCGCATAATTGCCACCCCAGGTCTAGAATGCAGCGCGCAGGTACACACTATATGAAACAGTCTCTGATTAACCCCTCTCGATAACTTGCTGACATGGGAGTCTGGATAATCCAGTACATTTACTTTCCAGATGAGAAAACTCACTCAAAAACACACAGGAGTTTACCCAGAGACACACAACTGGTTAACAACAAAGTCATATTCACTACTGTCACGCGCTCAGTCTTGCCAGCAAGAAGGACGCACCACAACAGGATTCTACCACAGGCGTTTAATGCGGATTCGATTTGCAGATGCGGAAAAAAGACCCCAAAGCCCCAAACTACTGCTGCTTATATGCGCTCTATGGGGACGTGCTGTGAATTTATTGGTGCGTTCGCCAGAACCCTTATTAGCATACACCAGGGTGGAGTTATGACTACGTCATCTAAGCAGTGCGCATGCTCTAAGTGGTTGTTTACCACTTAACTGGGCCACTGCCCTGACTGCCCGGCGCCATCTTGTAATGGCGGCGAGAGCTGCGGCTTCCCACATCTCCTCCTTTCTTATTTATTTTAGGCCTAATCCATCGATCCACCCCGGAGCCTCCAGCAGCCCCAGGAGATGAAGATGGATAAAAGAACCCAAATCTGGTCACCCTGATGCGTGCAATGAGCAGAGCTCCGCATGGTGCAACGGCTGGCCATGATCCATTTTCTGTCACTCTTCCCAGTGCAATGGGGTCTTCCCCTTGGGGTGCGAGAGCTGACAACTTATGGGGGTTAGTTTTCTTTTAACAAAGGAAGCCAAAGATCATGGGAACCACCGCGCTCAATCGCTAAGAGCGCCTGCGCAATGATGACCTTGTCACGCCTTTGCTGTGCTTTCAGTTTGCAGAGCAACCATAGCAACAACACCCCTCCACAGCACATTATTGCAGCAAATGTAAACACCCCCACCCACTCCTTAAAGTAGGTAAATGCAGATGAAAGCCAAGAAGAAAAATTTTCAAGGGTAAGGGGTTCCACGCGTGTTCCATTCAATCGGACAACTTGATTCAGGAGGTCTTCTTGCAGCTGGTTCAACTCTTTGGTCCATTGTCCTGTGAGATACTGAGAAATATTATCACTCAATGCTCTAAAATTATCATATAACACTTGAGTGATGCAAAGCGCTGTGGTGGAAGAGACACAGCTTAATTGTACCATAGTGGTAAGCTGGTTGATTTGCTGCTGGAGCAAATCTGTTTTTTGATTTAATAATAAAATGCCAGAGGTCAGATGGGCATCCACACGCTGACATTGCAGTAACGCTTCAGCGGTTTGAGACACAATACTGTTCTTAATTCCCTGTGCTACCGGGGCCCATATCACCATTAGCGTCAATAGTAGCGCTGGATGGATCGCTGTCCTCTTCATTCTTTCTGCTCCCACGATCTTCATCCTCCTTCTTAATTAGTCTCACCAGTCTCTCTGGCACCCAGATGGGGTTTTCTTCTTCCTGTGGAAAAACACAAATTGCTCCCCTGGACCTGATTAATATGGGGTCTGGGCCATACCATTTGTTGTCTAGGACATTTTTCCACCGGGCCATTTCCTTTGGTGGCTTTGGCCATTGCCCGTGTCTGTCTGCAGCTGATTGGCCTTTCTCATCCAAATTTTAAAAATTTAGGGTGAAAAGGGTTAGAGATAAAGCCATTCTAGGGGTAGTGACTGTCACGGTCTCTATTCCCCCTTTTTGCTTTGATAAATATTGCTTTAGAGTGCGATGACATCGTTCCACAATTCCTTGCCCTTGGGGATTGTACGGCAAACCCGTGAAGTGCTTCACTTGCATTTGCAAGCAAAACTGTCGGAACTTGGTGGAAGTGTATGCAGGCCCATTATCTGTTTTTAACATGGTGGGCTTGCCCCATGCACTCCAGGCTTCTAAGCAGTGTTGAATTATTGGCTGGATTTTTCCCCCGTTAGGGGTGTTGCATGTACAATGCCAGAACTGGTGTCCACTGACACATGCACGTACTGCAACTTTCCAAAAGCAGATACGTGGGTAACGTCCATTTGCCAGATGTCGAGAGGACGGACGCCTCGAGGGTTTACCCCGACCGAGGGTTTGGAAATAAATTCTGCACACTTGGCGCACTGCAACACAATAGTGCGAGCCTCTGCGCGAGTAATTGGAAACTTAATGCGTAGGGTGGCAGCAGGCACATGATACAGCTCATGAAAGTCTTTAGCAAGTTTAGCTTGATCAGCCAAATCATTACCTTTTACCATGGGTCCCGGGAGCAAGCTATGAGCACGTATATGCTGAATATAAAATGGGTGTTTTCGTTGCAAAATACATTTTCTAATTTGAGACAAGATGTCTGCTACCTTGCTGGATTGCTTAATGTAGCCAGCAATTTCCAGCTTAGACACCACGTTGACTACGTAATGGGAGTCAGATATGATGTTAATTGGCTCCGTGAATTTCTTAAAAACTTCTAAGACCACCAAACATTCTACTAATTGGGGTGCATCAGCTAAAAATTGTAATGTAGTCACTTGATCGTTTATTACATAACATCCTTTGCCTGTTTTAGAGCCATCTGTATAAATGTCTAAAGCTTCCTTAATGGGGTTGTTAACAGTGACACGGGGAAAAATTACTGGATGAGCAGTCACAAATTGCAACAAGGAATGTTTAGGATAATGGTTGTCTATTAGTCCATTAAAACTGCATTTAAAAATTGCCCACTCATCCGTAGTGGCGCACAGTGTAGAAACTTGCTCACTAGTATATGGGACAATGACGCTGCTAGGCTCTCTTCCAAAATGCATAATAGCTGTCTTAACACCCCTTAGGGCCATTGTGGCTACCATAGAAGGGTAGTGTTCAATAGTTTTGGAAGGTGAGGAGTGGGCATGGATCCACAACAAAGGCCCAGTCTGCCACAAGACCGCAGTAGGAGCGCAGGCAGTTTTTAGAATGCACAGCTGAAAAGGAGATTTTATGTCTATTCTATCTAACTGCACTTCAGAAATGGCCTTTTCAACCTGTTCTAATACTTTCTGGGCTTGAGGAGTAATTTCTCGAGGAGAAGTAATATGGCTTTCTCCTTCCAAGATATTGAACAATGGCTTAAGGTCAGCAGTGGAAACCTTTAAATATGGGCGGAGCCAATTGATATCTCCTAGCAACTTTTGAAAATCATTTAATATCTTTAACTGATCCTTCCGTATAGTCAATTTTTGAGGCATTATGTGACATGGGCTTATTGTGGCTCCTAAAAACTGTCCAATTGAAGATTGTTGGACCTTATCTGGTGCTATGGCTAACTGATGGGATTCTAATTCCTTAACTACCTCGCTGTATCCCTGCTGCACATCTGGCTCCTCTTCTCCAGTTATTAATATGTCATCCATGTAATGGTAGATTTTTAACTGACCAAATTTTTCTCTGACGGGTGCTAGGGCGTGGTCCACAAACAACTGGCACATAGTAGGACTAGTGGCCATTATCTGTGGCAAAACTCGCCACTGAAAGTGCTTGTCAGGTTCTTCATGATTAATGGAGGGTAGGGTAAAGGCAAATCTTTCCTTATCTTTCTTATGCAAAGGGATGGAGAAAAAACAATCCTTAATGTCTATTATAATGACGGTCCAGCCTTTGGTAGGTATTGCAGATAGCAATGGGAGGCCTTTCTGCACAGGGCCTTGAGTGACATTTGGGCGTTGATGGCTCTTAAATCATGCAACAATCTCCACTTCCCTGATTTTTTCTTAATAACAAATATGGGTGTGTTCCAGGGGGACACGGATGGTTCTAAATGTCCTAGTTCTAGCTGTTCCTTAACTAGCCTTTGTGCTGCAATTAATTTTTCTACTGGGAGCGGCCACTGTGGTACCCAAACTGGCTCTGCTGAGAGCCACGGAATGGGTAGCGGCTCCGCAGTGGCCCCTAGGAAAAACCCAGACCTGTGCGATCTTTCTTCACTGCTACCTCTACTGGTTCAGGACGACCCTGTAGGTGTTTCCCAACTCCCTTTCCCGGTACATATCCCATTTTTTGCATAAGTACTTGACTTATAGGTGAGTAATCATTGGTTAGTACTAATCCTAGGTGTGTCAACATGTCCCTTCCCCACAAATTTACAGGTAAGGGGAGGACATATGGTTGGAACTGGCCTGATTGTCCTTCCTCAGCTTTCCAGTGCAACCGTCTGGTGCTTATCATAGGCATGGATGCATACCCGAGTCCTTGTAGAGACTGTGAAGATTATGTTACCGGCCAACAGGAAGGCCACCATTTGGTGGATATAATGCTTTTGTCTGCCCCTGTGTCTAATATACCTTCAAAGGTTTTCCCTTCAATGTCCAATGTCAAAGTTGGGCGTTGATCCAACTGCACTGAGAAAAAGGCCCCAGCTTCTCCTGATGATCCAAAGCTCATTTTTTCTCTACTAACTTTAGTACTTGGGAACAGTGCATACTTGCTAGGCAACACCAAGAGCTGCGCGATACGGTCTCCAGGTGAGATGGCATATATTCCCCGTGGGGAGGAGCACATTGCCTTCACTTGTCCTGTAAAATCCTGATCAATGACTCCTGGGTGCACAATTAAGCCTTTTAAGGTGGTGGAGGACCTACCAAGCAGCAAGCCCACGGTGCCTTCTGGAAGGGGACCATAAAAATCCATAGGGATGGGCTGGCATCCCTGCTATGGCGATAGTACTGCTCTGGTGGTGGCACTGAGGTCCACCCCTGCGGATCCTGCAGTGGCCCTTTTGGGAGTGGCCTCCCCAGTGGGCGGAGGCCATCCTCCTGGATTGCCCCATACATCTGCGGGCCCTGGGGACGAGGGCCCCGCTTCCCGTTTTTTGGCTCCTGGTCATTTTGCTCTAGGGGGCGCCCCTTGCTATCTTTCACAGATCTGCATTCGTTGGCCCAATGTCTACCCTTACCACACCGAGGGCAAACTCCCGGGGTCCTTTTGGTCCCTATCCCAGTTTGACTCGCGGTGCCAGTAGGGCAATGTTTTTTAATGTGTCCTTCCTTACCACACTGAAAGCATTTTAGGGGGCCTCTTTTTTGGGCCTCCAATACTGCAGCAGCCAATCCTGCATTTGTCAAAGGACCACCAACTTCCCTGCAAGCCTTCATCCATGCCTGCAGTCCTTTGGACTTCCAGGGCGTTAGAACTGTTCTACATTCTTTAGTACACTGCTCAAAAACTAACTGCTCAATGAGAGGCATGGCTGTGTCCTGGTCTCCAAAGATTTTTCCTGCCGCTTCCAACATACAGGCGACAAAATCTGAGAAAGGCTCAGTAGGTCCCTGTATAATTTTAGTTAAGTTACCTCTAACCTCTCCTTTATTAGGCAAGGTCCTCCATGCCTTGCTCGCGACAGTATTTATTTGTTGATATACCTGTATTGGGAAGGCTGTTTGATTGTTAACCCATCTTCCCTGACCTGTCAGCATTTCAAAATTCCATGCGGGTTGCCCCGCTGTGGCATTTTCCCTAGCCTGAGCCATTAATAGGTCCTGCCACAAGGATTTCCACTCCAAATACTGTCCTGTTGTCAAGACTGCTTTTGTAACAAAAGTCCAATCAGCAGGTGTCATAGCATTGCCTGTAAGTCTCTCAATCAGGGACTGAGTATAATTTGCATTGACACCATAAGATCTTACTGCTTCAGCTAAGTCCTTCACTTGCTTATGCTCTAAAGGCGTATGATAACGAGCATTATTCTGGTCCTCAAATACTGGGTACATTTGTTGTATTGCTATGCTGGTACCGGGTGGGCAAAAGGAGTATCCACACCCTTTCTGCCTGTTCTCGCTATAAGGGGGTGGCACGGACGGGCTCACAGCGGTTACTTGAAAAGCATTATACCGTCCCTCCTTGTAGCGAGCGGCTGCCTCCTCTAACTGTTCCTCTTTTTCCTCTGATAACTCAAGAAGCTCTAGTTCTCGCCACGGGTACAATGGCTCCGAATGGCGGGCATGGCTCTTCTTCTGTTGATCAACTTCCTCTTTTAACTGCGCAGCCTCCTCATTTTTAACAGCTTTGTACTGCTTCCTATGAGCTCCTTGTTCTTCCTCCCGCTCTGTTTCTGACATGCCCTCTGAACATCTTCTAAAGCCTGCTGCCCTGGGCGTAATGGCTGCTCACACTCTTTGTCCTCAATGCATACTTTCACTAGCTTCCAAATGGGTCTAATCCCCGGCTTCAGCCGTCCGGCTTCAGCATCTCGGTCTATGTCTCACCCTAGCTTATTCCAGCTCGCAGATGTTAGCGAGCCTGTGGAAACAAACCATGGTCCTATCTCATCTATGTTTTTTACAAATTTACACAGTCTGTTCTGAAATTTTTAATGCTCTCTTACTCAATAGGGCATCGAGAGCCGTAACCATAGTCTTTATTGCCGCGTTCCCCATGTTGCCTTCTTATGTATACAAGGACTTAACACACGGGCGTGCACGGATTTATCTACACCCGTTTTATGCGCGATAAAGAAAAAGCGGCTGGCTGCTCGCCGTTAAAACCGAAAGCGGAAGTATTCACACGCCGACACTCAAGCACCAGCAAGCGGCTTAACAATCATTCAGGCTCATGTCTCTCAGAACTTACCGTTTCTTGCCACGTCTTGCGGTTCTGAATCCTCCCTGATGACAGGAGGTCTCCGCTCCTGCCGGAGGTGGTCGTTCCCATGTTTCAGCACCACTTGTCGCGCGCTCAGTCTCGCCAGCAAGAAGGATGTGCGACAACAGGATTCATCCACAGGCATTTAATGCGGGTTCGATTTGCAGATGCGGAAAAAAACCCCAAAGCCCCAAACCACTGCTGCTTATATGCGCTCTATGGGGACGTGATGTGCATTGATTAGTGTGTTCACCAGAAACCTTATTAGCATACTCCAGGGTGGAGTTATGACTAGGTCATCTAAACAGTGCGCATGCTCTAAGTGGTTGTTTACCACATAATTGGGCCACCGCCCTGACTGACCGGCGCAATCTTGTAATGGCTGTGAAAGCTGCGGCTTTCCACATAAAACCAGCGTCTGGACCAAGAGCACGGTGCCCCACAGAACTGTGCCCATTGAACAGTCAATATTTCCTGGACTCTCAAAAGATCTGAGCTGACACCAACCCTCCCATATCCTTGCAGCCCCCAAAGATTGTATTTCGCAGGATGGCACCGGATCTGCAGCTCGTGGAGAGGGACATATCAGATCAGAGAACCCAGGGCAGAACAAGGAGGAGGAGGGGAGAATGGAGCACATCCTGGCCCAATACACCTTGAGGATGATGTTCCCAATCAGAGAAGCCAGTCCACAGAGAAGACCACACAGGCAGCCCCACGATGAGAAACGTCCCTCAAAGACCCATAGCCCTAGAGGGGACAACACTGGACACACAGTGTGGGAACTGCGCCCGAACTGATCCTGCCACATCGAGGCATGACACTAAGAGAGTGCAGCGGAAGAGAAAGAAAACGGAGCATCAAAGTCCCGGGGAATGCTAAAGGTGGACTTTGTGGTCAGGGCTCGGTGCCCCAAAAGACTAGACTGGAAAACACTCCTAAAGTTCACCACACAGTCCTTTTTCTTTTCTTTCTTGGTTAGTGTTGTTTTCGTCTAGTGTCATTGGATTTTGGTTGGGTTTTGTTTTCATTTTTGTTTGTTTTTTTTCTTTTTGTTGCTTGGTTTTGCTCAGTCTTGTTTTGTGCATGTTATTAGCTTTACAGGTGTGTCTAATTAAGAGAGGCTGGATGAACAATCTGGAGGAGTAAACATGTGACCGGCCCTTTCCATAGGGCAAGGGAGTGAGCACGGTGGGGGGAAAGGAAGTAGTGTCATGAAACCCAGAGACAAGGGAACAACAAGTGATGGAAATCGGTGGTGAGGGGGGACGTAGGAGGCCTGGTAGGGCGTGATCAAGGGTAATGTAACCAAGAGGAATTACTGAAACCCAAAGGAAGACTGAGCATAGCAGTGGGCACAAGAGGAAAATCAAAGGGTATAGAAGAGTGAGCTGGGAAGCAAGGGCCAGTTATACACGTCCACATAAAGGCATGTACATATATTTACAAAGGGGCATGGGGAAAT